>NC_091747.1:54682960-54862236 GCF_043380555.1 Nothobranchius furzeri
TAAGAAGGAGGAGGAGAAGGAGAAGGAGAAGAAGAAGAAGAAGAAGGAGAAGGAGGAGAAGAAGAAGAAGAAGAAGAAGAAGAAGAAGAAGGAAGGAGAAGGAGACGGAGAAGGAGAAGGAGAAGGAGAAGAAGGAGAAGAAGAAGAAATCATTTCTATAGCGCCTCTCAAGATAAAAATCACGAGGTGCTTCACAAAAACAAAAAAATGTAAAAATATAAAAAAGCATTTAGAAAATGTTTAAAAGTATATTTAAAATGAGCAAAAATAGACTATTGTGATTTAAAAATGTCAAGAAGGATTGAGAGTGAACAGGAAAGAGGGAAATCAGTGGATCCTGAGGAAGGTGGAACAGGTGGGGAGAGCAGAATAGAGAGAGGGGTTGAAGAAGGTCATACAAAAGCCAGCTTGAACAAGTGAGTCTTCAGCTGCTTTTTGAAGGAGACCACTGAGTCCACTGATCTCAGGCTCAGGGGAGAGAGTTCCAGAGTCTGGGGGCCACAGCAGCAAATGATCTGTCACCTTCCAGGTATTTTCAAAAATTTCAGCAAGCAAACGAAAATATTTTTCCTTGACCTTAAACAGACCACTCATGCTGGAAAACCCTCATTTAAAAACTGCATTCTGTATTTTCACCATTATTTTCGTTTGCTGGTGAGGAAGAATGTAAAGAAACAGTGTTCACGCTGCTTTAAAGTCTAAACTCCCCCCACAGCAATGGAGCTTTCTGGTCTCACAGCGCAATAAAAAAACTGTGCTTCTTCTGGTCATTGAATGTCCCACAGACATGATGTAAGACAGTCATCCATACACAGAAACTAATTTTCAAAAGTCTTTACATCAAGATGTTTTTTGTGTTGTGTCGTGAGTTATTTTAGAGAATTATTCAACCACATCTGATCTGATCACAAGGCGATGTCCTTCCACTGCTCATGCTCCCCTTTTTATTAGACAAGCCACCTCAGTTGTTCATTTTAAGACTCTTTTAAATAGCAACTCACCCCCTGCCACAGTCTAACTCCATTCCTATTTCCTGTTTAAAAATGCACCACAAGGAGGCGTTACCTGGCAGATTGAGAGGGCAGAGTTGCTAACAAATACACACATGCAGGCTCACAGCTGCATTGTGACATCATATGGTATCAATTAATGTCATAGGGCACCCCTTAGCCCAGGGGTCGGCAACCTGATCCCATCAAAGAGCCATTATTACCCGTTTCCCACAGTAAAGAAAACACTGGGAGCCACAGCAGCCGCTGCGTTGTGGGCGGGGCCTACCCTCAGACAGCAGAGAGCTGCTTTAACCAATCACAACAGGTGACAGCAGCCAGTACCGGTCGCTCGTGTACGTCAAAGTTATCTTTCATAAGACGATAATCAATAAAACGATTTATATAAAATGGATCCAGAAGTTGTAGCCCGTCTCTGCCGACAATATTTTGATATTTTTCACCCTGTTGATGGTTTAACTGAGCAGATGCCCCTTTTGTCATACGTTTCTTTTTAAAACATGTTTAGACTGTTCAGAATACAAATCCAGGTTGTGTCACATTTGATTGTTGTAATTAAACTTTGTAGGTGGGGAAGGTCAGAAAAGGATCCGATTAATTTGTTCTTCCCTCATTTACAGTGACGGAGATAACGGTGCAGTGCGCCTGGCTCTGGTGGTAATCAAGTTAAATTATATCTCTTTGCAACAATTTTCACAAGAAAACAGAACAGTTAAAAGCAGGGCTTGTGTTGACCGGATAGTTCCCGTATTTTGCCGTTTATTTTGACGGAGACAGAATAGAAAGAATTACCCCGACGCATGCAGACGAACTGACATTTTATTCGTTATGCACATCGCAGCTGTAGCTAAATCACTCAAGAAAAGATTTCCTTCTGAACATCTGAGCTGGACACTGCTCAGCGCAGCTCACTGTCAGCGTGTACTACATAAGGTGCACAGCGAGCTGAAGATGTGGAGAGGGGCTTGGAGCGCGTAGCAGAACAAGAGCGCATGCGGGAAGATTCCTCTGACTGAAGTGAGCGTTTTCCAAACCCTGTCTCCTTGTCACTTAGAAAATGTTCCCTGATTATGAAACTTTGGCTGAATAGTGCTTGTTCCTGTCTCCAATGTGGCGACACATCCATGAGCCGTCTGAGGAGAATCCCAGAATCTCACATCCTCTTCAGCTCAGGAAGCGCATATGATTACACACAAGCGTGACGCGTCAACCTGGTCTCACAGTAAGACCGGGTTGGACCTGTTCAGGTTTACGCAGACAATCTTTACATTTAGAATTGGCTTTCAGATGTAAAATTTATGCAGTAAAATATAAAACATTTTGTTTAAATATCCAGTCATTATTTTACAAGCACAGAGAGCCACATCAGATGGATGGAAGAGCCGCATGCGGCTCCAGAGCCGCGGGTTGCCGACCCCTGTCTTAGCCAATAGCGATGGCTGATTTAAATTCAAGTGTAGTGCAGAGTTTTTACCTGAAGGGGGTGCAACACTGACAGCTTTAGGCAGAATATTTAAATTTTAACTAAGATGCACTTGTGTCTGTTTAGCACAATAAAACTGTTTGACCACTAATCAGTCATTTGCCAATCTGGCTAACCTGCTTCATTATAAAAACACATTTTAAACCGTTTACGGTGGAGGATTTTTAACCATTTTGTTTCAAAGCTGAAATCTGAGACCATCTCTGACCTCACGCTAGTGTCAGAAGGTCAGTCAGTCACCGTTTAGATCTGCTTCCATCCATGGCACCGCAGCCTGTTACAACAGAAGGCGATATCCTTTCACTGCTTATGCTCTAAAGTCCACTTACACCAATTTATTAATTTGCAAGAATAAAGAGCATCTTGAAAACTCTGACAGTCTCTTATCTTGGCTTGAAAATACTACTATTCTGCAAGCTGCTCACTTATCTGTGAAGCTGGCTCAGTGTGCGTGCACATTTTCTGTCATTTTGAGAGGGAGGATAAATACAGAAGAAAAAGAGGTGCCCGTGACAAAATGACATCTGCTGCCACCTTCTTTCACAAAGACCTGACCTCCCTGTGTGACTCCTGTGGCTCGTACCTGCCTGCCTGCTACGTTGAACTAAGCTACACAAAGTAACTGGAAGGGGGAAAAAAGAAAAAGGGATCTTCTGGATCCATGAAGCATTCAAACCGTTGTAGTAAAAAAAAAAAAAAAGCTCCACATGGATTCATTTGAGCTATAAACAAACATAGAACATCTAATAAATGAATTTCTTCCTAAAAGGCATAAAGCTATGGAACCATGGAGCTGCCATCCTCACAAAATAAGAATAGAAGAAGAAACAAGTTTTTTTTACATAGCAACTCTCAAGATAAAAATCATGACGTGCTTCACAAGAACAAAAAAATATATACACACGATTTTTCAAATATCAGAATTTTAAGTGAGTGTGTATTTTTCCTGGTGATGGGGGCAGTAGGTACCTAAATCTTTGCAAGCAAACAGTATTTTTGTGTTGGAGTAAGACTTTACCAATGAGTGCCCATTAGGGTCAAAAAGCCCTGGGGAGTGTAAACTTCCGCAAAATAACAAGCACACTAAACTCCCTTTCACCAGTGGCAATGAGTGAAGAGGTAAATGTGTAAAACAACAACATTCATGAGTGGTGAAAGTTTTGTTACCATTTGTTACAAATCAGTAAATGCATTTAGTCCTCACGGGCTTTCGTAGAAGGAAAGATGTCATCTAATATGGCGTCTCCCAGAGACTTGGACCCGCTCCCACTTATTTTAGACCTGATTTTTATGTTTATATGTTACAAAGCTGCCAATACTTTTCAACAACTGGGCATCATTTCTTTTATTTTCAACAACACTAGGATGGGTATTTCCAGAAATTAATGGAAAAAAACTACAAATTGTGTCTAAAAAATTGGAAAATGGAACTTTTTTATTAAACATTTGAAAAATGTGTAACACAATGAATTTATAATTTTATATAACTTTCACATTCTTACAATATACATTTGTATCAGTTTCATTACATTGTACAAACAATATAGTAAATGATGTATAAATGTGAAAAATGGGTGTTGGTCACAACATTAGAATATCTTCACAAAGTTGATTTATTTCAATAATTCCATTCCAAAAGTTCAACTTATATATTAGTTGCATTCATTACACACAGACTAATATATTTCAAATCTGTATTTTTTTTAAGTTTGATGATTATAACTGACAACTAATGAAAATCCCAAATTCAGTATCTCAGAAGAATATTGTGAAAAGGCTCAATATTGAAGACCCCTGGTGTAACACTCTAATCAGATAACAACTCAAAACACCTGCAAAATCCTTTAAATGGTCTCTCAGTCTAGTTCTGAGGGTTACAAAATCATGGGGAAGACTGCTGACTTGACAGTTGTCCAAAAGATGACCATTGACACCTTCCACAAGGAGGGCAAGACACAAAAGGTCGTTGCTAAAGTGGCTGGTTTTTCACAGAGCTCTGAGTCCAAGCACATTAATATATAGGGGAAGGGATGAACAAGATGTGGTAGAAACAAGTGTACAAGCAACAGGGATAACCGCAGTTAGAGTGGACTGCGGCTAGAGTCAGTGCTTCAAGAACCACCGCCCACAGAGGCATGCAAGACGTGGGTTTCAGGTGTCGCAGTACAACATCAGAAGCGGCTCGCTTGGGCTAAAGACAAAAAGGACTGGGCTACTGCTGAGTGGTCCAAAGTAATGTTCTCTGAGGAAAGTTAATTTTGCATTTTCTTTTGGAAATCAAGGTTCCAGAGTCTGGAGCAAGAGAGGAGAGGCACAGAATCCACATTACGTGAGATCCAGTGTAAAGTTTCCACAGTCAGTGATGGTTTGGGCTGCCATGTCATCTCTTGGTGTTAGCAATTAATTACACCTAAACGGAAGGGTTAAAAAAATTCACCCCCCTCAGAGTTGTCATGACTGTAAACTAGATCTATTAAAGCTAAAACATTTTTGTACTAGGCTGTAAACATGTTTATCTCTGCTGTGACGTTGGTGTTTTTTACCTGGAAGGCAATGAAAATTTTCTCATTCATGGTGCTAGCCCCTAGTGGACGAGAGGGTAACTGCAATTTTGTCACTTGGGTGTTGGCTTCACAAAATCCAGACCATAATTTCCTCTTGATTATAACGTGATATCGTTCTAATTTTATGCTGCCATAAATATGTAAGCTTTCATGCGTGATTTTACATCTTGAGAAATCTATTAGCACTAAAACTCCGAAACGTTTGTCTGAAAACAAATTTATTGCATAAACATCTTAAACATTTACAGGTACAATGAATAACTTTGTCATTTTTAAATAATTTTCTTGAGCTAAAAGGTGCAAAAATGACCTTTTCTTTAAAAAATATAAAAGATAATGATAAAAAAAGTGGTATTTTGTAACATACAACCATAAAAACTGGGTCTAAAATTGGGCAATGCCATATTAGACGCCACATTTCCTTCTATGTGAGCCTGTGAGGACAGAACACATTTACTCATTTGTAACAAGCGGTTACAAACCTTTTGCCATTCGTGAACGTTGTTTTACATATTTACCTCTTCACTCGCTGCCTGTGATGAACGGGAATCTGATGTGCTTGCCATTTTGCTGGAGCTTGAACGATCTGACGAAGTACTCGTTCAAAAATTGTGCTCCCAGAGATTTTTGACCCTAATGGTCATCCGTCGGTGAGGTCTTACTCAAACACAAAAATATCACTTGCTTGCAGTGATTTAGGTATGTACTGCCCACTATCGCGAGAGAAAATGCACACCGTCACTGTAAAAGTATTGTTTTATTTTTTTTAACAATCATCTGCTTTAATCAAGACTCGGAGAGAAGCTGAAGGACAGAACATTTAATAAATTACGAAGACGAGTGCAGTAGTTCCCCTCTTTACATGAGGATGTGCAGGTATGTTCCCATAGGGGGTCATTTCTAACACCTAGAATAAATAACCCACAGGTGTCATCTCTGCACTTCCGACTCTCTTCTGGGAATGCTTGTGTTACTTGCTAATTGAGTCCATGCCTGAGCTCCCCTGAAGATCCTGCTGCGACACGGAGAACCTATAATGAGCTGGATCCTCACCGAGAGAGCGGAGGGTGGAGGTCAAGCAGCTCTAACATCTAAACTAAAAGAAATCTACAAGAAAAATCCAATGGATTTTTGCAGAGAGCTGGAAAAAAATAGTCGATCCAGGTTGCATCACTTGCCTGGCATAAGCGAGAAGACATTTTTGCTCTAAAAGCTTACTTGTAACTGCATTAGATGGAAAAATGTAAAGAACAAAAGAGTTATATAGATAACTGTGTATTTGTAGATTGTCCTTCCATCTCTTTTTACTCAGGTTGAGAGGGTAGCAGCTCCAGCAGAGAGGCCCAAACTAAGCTCTACCAGCAGGTTCCAATAGCATTTCCTGACCAACTTGGAGACATAATCCCTCCAACATTTCCTGGGTCGAGTTGGGGGCCTTCTGTCGGCAGAACACCTTCCCTAGAAGGAATCCATTGGTCACTCTCACCAAATGCCCAAACCACCTCAGCTGGCTCTTCTCAGAGGAGTCTCCATAATGTCCAAGCCCTTCCCCTATAAGGCTTAGTAGATTATAGATGTTTTAGAAAAAGCAGCAACAGACTTTGTTCTTGCTGTACATGAACTAACAGTTAGCATATTAGTCCTATATCTATAAACAACAACTATTTACGAATTAATCTGAACCTACTAATTAACTTTTACTCACTTCCAGTGGCTGAAAAACTCCTTTCAATCACCTGCCTAAACATGGGATCAACTACTGCCAGCCAGGCAGAGATCTAAAGAGGTGTCACCAATAAAGCCCGGAGTCCCAAAAGGGTCTTGGGTCACCACAAAATCTTTTAAAAATGAAAGAAATGATCTAAAACTCGCCTAAATTGATTCCTGCTTGCAGCTTTGCCAAATCAGCTGTGGGAGTTGGCACAAAAGTAATGTTTGAATTAGTTATTTTCTCAGAACAATGCACCGTTCCTACAAGGTCTCCCTGATTTATTTCATTAATAAGAGAACAAATAAACAACAGACAGACAGGAGGACAAGGACTATAATGCCTGCACAACAAAGGAAAGGACAGAATGAGGTTTCAGGCTACATAGTTAAAGAGCAAGTCAACCCCTACCAGAGTCTAACTCCACTCCCACTTCATGTTTGAAAAATGCAACAAATGCTGTTGCCTGGCAGACCGAGAGGGCGGAGCCGCTAACAAACACACTCAGGCTCACGACAGCATTGTGACATCATAATGTACAGTTTACATCATAGCATACTTCTTAGCCAATAGCGGTGGCAGATTTAAATTAAAATACAGTGCAGAGTTTTTACCTGACAACGGCACAACACTGACAGTTTTAGGCAGAATATTTAAATTTTAACTAAGATGCACTGAAGTGCCAAATTATTGACGACACGTGTCTGCAGCACGATTAGACACTCGTTTATTTAGTTTATCAGCAAAAAAAGTTTATTTGGGGGTGACTTGCTCTTTAAAGGTTTCCTCATCAGCACGTAAACATCTTGATTTATCGGACAGAAACCATACCACCACGTTATTATTATACTAGAATTTTAGTATCATGGTGCATCACGAATAAGCAACACGTCTTCATAGAAACACTAAAGCGCAGAGACTCCATGAATTGGTTGCTCTCATTAAGCAAACTTAAGAACATTTTAGGATTATTCAACATATGCCTTCATGCATCGGTTTTAACGGCAGGAAGCAACATCTGCAGTAAACAAGCCTTCATATTCCCCCTGATAGAAACGCTTCAGCTTCAATTCCCCATGGAGAAGTCAAAAAGAAACCTTTTTGTTCTTTTTTAAACTAACTAAACTGTTATTCAGTTTGTGTTTTTGGTTTTAACCACAAAAGAAAGACTCCTAAAGTCACACCGAGGACACGTCCTCACTCTCTGGCTGAAAATCGGTTATTCGTGAGAGCTTCTTCTGGTTGTAATGTGGTCAGAATGTTGAAGAAGAAACAGAAAAGGCTTATCTTCAAATAAAGTATTTTTGATCAATTCTCCTGTGATGGCCTGTTAAGGCTTCTGGGTGAAGTGTTGAGGTTTTTTATCCAATAACGACAGAAAAGGGGTCATTTCTCCAGGCAGACACTACTCGGTGGCGCACCCTGCTGGTCCGTAAGTCTAACTGGATGCGTGATTAAATACGACCTCAGCTGCGCACCCCTTCCTGCTGTTTCAGACGCAAAGTGGCTGCAAAAGCGTTCCACACAGCTCCCACAGCTGGCCCCGTAATATCACTAAGTCACAGGAGAACTGCAAGATCACATGTGACTTCACCCGTTCACGCGATAACAACAAGAAGATGCTAACATGTACCTGACAGTTATGTGGATAATTTTCTGATGCTTTTACCACAGAGTCACAGGTAATAATTTTAATAATAATTTTTAAATAGTTACAATAGCAAATCTGTATGTAAAAAACACCCAAAGCATCCATTTAGCAGAGTGCTGCACCACCACGCATCAAGACGTGCTGCTGCTGTTGATGCAAAATATGCTTTGCAGACATTTAGGCCTAGTCCACACGTGGCCGTTTTTTTTTTAAAACGAATATCCGCCCCTCCAAAAACTTGCATCCACACCACCTCGTTTAAAAAAAAAAAAAAACGCTGTCCACACGTTCCCGGATAAATACGTTGTTAAGGACATGCCAGACCTGTAGGCGGCAGTACTTCCCCCGTTCTTAACCTCGTCCTGCGTCTGTGGTCTTCCGCAAGGAGCAGTAATTCCGCTTGCAAAAACAAACAAGCAAAATGCGCTTGGACAATTGATAAAGCGAGCGCAGCTCTGAGGGCATCCATGCTGTCGGCTAGTGTAAACACAGGTCGCACACGTGATGTCAGCATTTTTTTGTCGCCGAAAGTGACGTTGCGGACCTTAAAACTCCGGTTTTGTCTGTCCACTCGCAGACACCCAAAACGGAGAAAACGCAGATCTTCACTTTGGCCGGAGTTTTTAAAATGATCCGTTTTCGTGTGAAAAAACTCAGTTTTCGTGTGGATGACAGACCACAACGTAGAAAAATATCTACGTTTTGGCAGATCCCCGGCTACGTGTGGACAGGGCCTAAGTGACGATTATGCAACTTGTGGAAAGCTGGGGAAAGGTGAGAAATGACCCCAAATAGGGGGCAGATTTAAATGACTGAATGACCAAACAGTGATTTTTATCTGTTAAATATGAATGAACACAAGACCATGCTTCATATTTCAAATGAAAATTTTGTTGTTCTTAATAAACTGATGTGACAGGAAAAAACTCAAAGAGTGGACAGAAAACACTTAAGTCTATCTTAAATTGCTGTGATATTGCATTCACGAACAAATTAAATCTTTGGAACCACTGTTCAAAATGAGAGCCGTGTCTTTGTAGAGTTAATAGCTTTTATAGCCCTGTTTAAGTTAACTTTTTCGACCAGAAAAGGAGGAGACTTATGCCGCTTACACTCTGGCATCGGCTCTGCTCCGCTCCGCCCGTCCCAGCCTGGCAGCATTCGTTCCACACTGCCTCAGGAATGCAGACGTGATTGAGCACAATGGTGGTCTCCAAAATGGGTGCAAAAAATAGATTATCAATGACATCATGGGTGCATCTCCAAGTACGTGGGCGGGGCAAAAAAGCACAGAGTAGTCGCTAACGGAGACCTGAAGCCAGAGATCAACCGCAGAAGAGCCCTGGCTGCATCAGCTCTGCAGTCTCTCTGGAAACCACTCTGGCGGCACCAGACATCTCACGCAAGACGAAGATCCGTATTTACAACTCTCCATCCTGCTCTACAGCTCGGAGACCTGGCCCTTAAACAAGACTCTGGCTGCAAGAATGGATGGCTTTGATAGCAGGACTCTGAGAACCATCTAGAGCATCAGGTGGCCCCAGGGGGTTTTCAACAAAGTGCTAAGAGAACACACGCGCCAGCACAGAGCATCTTGCCTGGCTGCGCAACACCACACCCACTGGCTCGGCCATGTCCTCCATCTTTCTTTTGACCATCCGACCAGAGCCATTTTGCAGTTTGACCCGAGGGCTGCAGGCTGGAGACGACCACAAGGTAAGCCCCGCACCCGATGGCTCGATGTCGTTGCGGGCGACCTCCAACAATTCGGATTTGCCGTAGCAAACGCTGAGCAGCTGGCACAAAACCGCCAGCACTGGAAACAACTGGTTCACCTGGTAGGCTCATCGCACTGGTGCGGGACGACACCCGACCCTTCGCAGGAGCCTTGATGATGATGAGTCCCTATGGGCTGACTCAACCTTCACTGAGATCAATGTTAATGCTCTATAGCTTCAAGTTTAAAAAAGTATCTAGTATTATTTTAAATAAGAAGAAATGGAGAAAGTTCTCATATGTACTTGTGTTTTTAAGAGTTAATTTAAGTCATTTGTAAAACTACAGAATGATAGATGTTAAGGTTGTATCCATAAAACCTTTCCAAAGCAGACAAATTAATGAAAACACAAAAACTCCACAAAGGTCATCCCAAAATGTCTAAATTCAACCTTTATAAAAGAGTTTTGGTTTTCTGCAGATTCAGAACATAATTCAGGGTTTTCCATTCTGGAGGCAAATGGTGTAACTAATGTGGTTCTGAAACTAATAAAATAAAGTCAAAATGTTGACACAATTATTTTCCTCACAGCTCGATGCTGAATCTCAGTCGTCAACAAACAGCCCACACAGAACGAGGAGCTTCTTTTCCATTTCCACCCAGCGCCAAACTTCAATTCATGAAAACAAATCCCACAGAGCCTAACTCATCACTATGAAATACACAAATCTTTATAGAATCAGTGCAGAAATAAATTATAATCTGTCATTTCACTGAGTAACAAAGTTTCAATGAAACACGTTTGAGTTGCAGACAAAAAATATACAATTTATTTGCTTTTATTACTTTTATACTAAATTAACCTACGTTATCTTGTTCATCTTCCCCAAGGGAAAAGTAGCAATAACAGCCTGAGAGAAGATTAAATTATTTCTGCTTTTTCCCAACAGCTTAGTGGGGTAAACATTTACAGCCTGGTAATTTGGAAAAACACTATTTTTGCTTTGAAACTTCCGGAAAAACAAGTTAATTTTAATGTTATGCATGCTGATGGCTGTGTAACTCTGTTATGTTCCTCAAAGAGAAGCTAAGATGTTTAGCGCTCCGAGAAAAGCAGCATAATCACTTGTGGCATCCACTCAGGAACAATAAGCCACTAAGGATCAGGGAAACTACATGCATAACTACATTACAGCTTGGAAACTAAATAAGTGATGCTCACGGCAGGTCAAGGAATGTTTGTGCTTCTAAAACTATAGGAAACAAATACGTGTAAAATGCTGCAACAAACATATTTTTAAAAGATTTTAGGGGAAATTTTGAAACTGACAATGTAATTCTATAAATATGTAAACTTTACATAAACAAAACCCACCTAACATACACGTCACGAGGCTTTTAAAGTCACTCAAATAAAATCAACACAGGTTAAAAGCACCCTACCATTCAACCAGTGTAAAATGCATAGGTTGTTTTGGTTGATGTTATCATAAATCTCTATAATTCAGCATAACAGCTGCTAAATGTGCTTCATCTGCCTACCAAAGCATCTTAAATAAAGACAATAAACAACAGTTAAGGCTGTATTATCCCAGAAACGTTCACTATGTAGCATGGTGGGTGGAGCTAGCCAACTAGATATCAGTACAAAACTCATTAGCAGCTATTTAGAGAATTTGATGAAAATAGAGCATGAAGAATGCAAAAGAAAAACATTACAAAAGATAGCAAAGAAGAAAAGGACCGTAAGCTGTGTCTCTATCTGGCATCCGTTTGAAGTTTGGCCATTCCCAGTGCATCCTGGGACGTGAACAGTGCTCCAACGTTCTTCTGTATCGTTTCCCTCTTGTCCAACAAATGGTAAATGGCCTGTATTTGTTATAGCGCCGTCTAGAGTCCTGGAACCCCCCAAGGTGCTTAACAACACAATCAGACATTCACCCATTCACACACCCACTCACACGCTGGTGGTGATGAGACAATTGTTGCCACAGCTGCCCTAGAGCGCACTGACAGAGGTGAGTATGCCGTATACAGGCGCCTCCGGTCCCTCCGACCACCGACAGGCGTCCGTCTAAACACAGCAAGCAGGCAAGGTGGGTTAAGTGTCTTGCCCAAGGACACAACGACAGCAACAGACTGAGCGGGGCTTGAACCTGCAACCTTCCGATTACGGGGCAAACACTTAACTCCTGTGCCACAAGGATGTTAGCAGTAGCTTAGGCTATTATCAGTAGTTTGAAGTTTCTGATAACGACCCAGATTCCTTATCTTCTCAGTTTAACGAGCACTGCCTCTCCATTCTGGACAACATCTGTCCTGTCAGAACCAGATCAGTTCCTGCAGTGAACCCTACTCTCTGGTTCCCTAACCCTTCGCAGCCTGAAGCGCCAATGTATAAAAACTGAGCGCTTGTGGAAGAAAACCCGTCTCCACGTCCATCTGCTGCACCTCAAGGATCTTCTGACATCCTTTAACTCTGCAGTCAGAGTCGCTAGGGTTTCCTATTTCTCCAACCTGGTGTCCCAGAGCAAAGGGAACCCCAAGGTGCTGTTTAACACCATCAGCAGCATTGTCTCTCCTGCCTCTCCTACAGCCTCCATCCACTCTGTTGCAGACTATGAGAACTTTCTTTCTTTCATTGTGGACAAAGTCAATAAGGTTAGATCTAGCATCTCTCCTTCAGCCTTATTGCTGCCTCTCCCGACTCCAACCAGGCCCGTCATCCTAGATAGCTTTGCTCCTGTTTCTTTGCCTGAGTTAACCAAACTAGTTAACTCTATGAAGACCTCTGCATGCCCCCTCGACATCTTACCCTCATCTTTGTTTAAAAGTGCTTTTCAGTCCATCGGTCCCAGTGTGCTCTCTATAATTAATGCTTCTCTGGTCTCTGGTCGGGTCCCTGCTTACTTAAAGAACGCTGTAATCCACCCACTTCTTAAAAAAACGAGTCTCGACCCCTCTCTCCACAGCAGCTTCAGACCCATCTCTAAACTTCCGTTCATCTCCAAAATCTTGGAAAAGGTTGTGGCTAAACAACTCACAGCTGCTCTTGATGAACATAACATCTATGATAGCTCCCAGTCAGGTTTTCGTAGAGCTCATTCTACTGAAACAGCTCTTCTTAGGGTCTCTAATGACCTTCTGAACCACAGTGATGCAGGGGACTGTTCTGTTCTGGTCCTACTGGTCCTGACTGCAGCCTTTGACACTGTTGACCATCACCTGCTACTGGAGAGGCTGAGAGACTGGGTAGGCCTATCAGGATCTGCTCTGGAGTGGTTCTCCTCTCATCTCTCTGAGCGCTCCTTTTCTGTGGCCGTCTCCAAGTTTAGGTCGTCCACCAACTCTCTTACCCATGGTGTCCCACAAGGTTCTGTGCTGGGGCCTCTGCTCTTCCTCCTCTATCTGCTTCCTCTTCAGCACATCCTGAGCTCCTTCAAAGGAATCTCCTACCATCTTTACGCAGATGACATCTAACTGTACATCTCCTTTAAGCCCCATGAGATGTCTAAGCTGCAGCTGTTACACACCTGCTTAGACTCTATCAAAACCTGGATGGCTGGGAGCTTTCTACAGCTGAATGAAGATAAGACTGAGATCCTCATCTGTGCCCCAGACAAGCTGGTTCCCAAGGTCAGAGACTCTCTTGGTCAGCTTGCTTCTCACACAATGATTGTTTTTCTAGCTGTTTCTACTTCTGTTTATTTGATGTATCTTAATGTAAACGCTGCCTGACCTGACTTTGACTTGAATGTATGTTTGCACCTTGCCACCAAAACAAATTCCTAGTAGATGAGCCTCTCACCTTCATGGCAAAAAATAAATCTGATCTGATCTGATCTGACACCAAACCTTCCGTCAGGAATCTTGGCGTGACCTTTGACCCAGCTCTCACCCTGGATTCTCATGTCAGTTCTCTTGTTCGCTCTTCCTTCTTCCATCTCAGGAACATTGCTAAGCTGAGTGCCATTCTGTCCCGCTCTGAACTTGAGACAGTTATCCACACCTTCATCTCCTCACGCTTAGACTACTGTAACTCTCTTTTCACGTGTCTGAGCAGAGCCTCTCTGAACCGTCTACAGGTGGTTCAGAATGCCTGTGCTCGGCTTCTGACCAAGTCCTCCAAACACACCCACATCACCCCGCTTCTCCTCCAGCTTCATTGGCTTCCAGTCAACTTCAGGGTTCATTTCAAGATCCTGGTTCTGGTCTATAGGGCCTTACATGGACAAGCACCATCATACATTGGTGATCTTCTTAGTCCCTACACCCCCAGCAGGTCCCTGAGGTCCAGTGAGCAAAACCTACTGGTTGTGCAGCACCAGGCTAAAGACCAAAGGTGACAGATCATCTGCTGCTGTGGCCCCCAGACTCTGGATCTCTCTCCCCCTGAGCCTGGGATCAGTGGACTCAGTGGTCTCCTTTAAAAAGCAGCTGAAAACTCACCTGTTCAAGCTGGCTTTTGGATGACCTTCTTCACCACTCTCTCTTTATTCTGCTCTCCCCACCTATTCCACCTTCCTCATGATCCACAGATTTCCCTCTTTCCTAGTCACTGTCTCTCTTTCTTAACATTTTTTAATCACAATTGTCTATTTTTAGCTCATTTTCAAATATTTTTAACCATTTTCTAAATTCTTTTTTATATTTTTACATTTTTTGCTTTTCTGAAGCGCCTCGTGATTTTTATTCTGAGAGGCACTATAGAAATGATATCTTCTTCTTCTTCTTCTTCTTCTAGTTCAGGCTAGCATTAGCAGGAGCTCAAGCTAGCTATGGAGCTCCGGGAGTTGACATCACTTCTCCCGGCATGCAACAGTTCAAATCGAAACGACGCCATCTTGGCAGACCACAGCTGGGCTATTATTTATTGTCAGAAAACTCAATCAAACGGTAAAATGGTAGATTCCTGTTGTGCCCCAGGATGCCAGAACAGACACAGACGACATAAGGAATGAGCCATCTACAGGATTCCCCAAGATCCGGAGCGCCGCAAACGTTGGATCATTGTAATAAAACGCGCTAGTGACCGGGCTAAAATGAAGCTTTCGGATCCTGAGAGTAAAGGTTTTTGCTTATGCAGCGACCACTTCATATCAGGTACTTAAACCAACGTTTCCTCAACTGTATATGGGATTTATTTTAAATGCTTTTATTACGATTCTTAGTGGGCTTCCTAAACTTATTTTGGCGTGGATTTTCTGTCTTATTACTCATAGCAACAAGTAAACATCACGTAAAACGTTGCCTCGTGATTTCTGTGTGCTGCCGTTTACGTGTTTCATGATCACAGCAATTAACCGGCTAATAGGGCTGTCGCGGTAACCGCAAAAATGAAATATCGCGATATGAAGAAGCCCACCGCGCTGCATCATGCGCCACCGCGATTACTGAACTTGGTTCAACTCAATGATGCATGTTGAGAAGGATGGCTGCACTGGTATCAAAACGAAACGTTACTTCGCTCCTGTGGGAGCGCTTTGGTTTTCAGTACGTCAGCTGCTGCGCAGCCAGAGTCCTTGGCCGAGACAGAGCTGCCACCAGCGGCAAATAAATAAATAAATAAACGCTCGGATACCTGCTGAAGTCCCGGACAAGCACTGCTTCTGCAGCCGTCCCAAAGAGAGTTTGAGCCGAGCTGGAGCTCACTCGCTACCTGCAGGAGGAATGCATCCACCCTAAAGAAAACCCCCGTGACATGGTGGAGCAACAAACGGGAGATTCCCTTTGCTCGCCAGAGTCGCACGCAAGTACGTGTGTGTTAGTGCAACGAGCGCACCATCCGAGAGGCTTTTCAGTAGCTGCAAATGTTGCCACCCCTCTCAGATCCTCTCTCAAACCGTAGTTAACATGCTGGTTTTCCTTGTAGGTAACAAGGACGTGACCGAGCTATAAATCACCGTCATTCGTGTGTGAAAGTGAAATGATAGTGCGCCCGCCCCCCGGCGCGCGCGCGCGCGCCCGGTACATGTAATTTTTTATGCTTGATTTTAAACAACTAAACAAAATGGGGACTTGTTTCTTATTTGTTAGATGCTGCAGCCAAATTTGCATTTAAAAGTTTAACCTCCTGAATTTTGTTGTTTTTAAGTTCAGTCGGACTCCGACTGTCAGAGAAACAAGCGTTACTGCGATCTGCGTTGTTACTGCCCTTTGATCTGCATTCAGTAAAGTGTTATTAAAGAAGGCACGGCAATTTTTAACCTTTTTTAAATGTGTAAACATTATGTTTAGATAGTACTGCAATAAAAAAGTGCTGCAATAATATCGCACACCGCAATATTAAGCCACCCTGAATCACCGCAGGGGGAATTCCTCAACCGCGACAGCCCTACCGGCTAAGCTGTATTTCATTTTTAAGCAATGGTTGATCAATTGTCAGATCACACATAAAAAGCACTTTGGATTGCTATTATCTGTCTCACCGAGACAGATCTCAGACAGATCCTGGGACGCTCCTGCCTGACATATTTATTTTGTTCACGGAAAAACATCAGACTAGTGATTTCTCTTGGAGTTCAGTTTATACATTCAAACAGCACAGTTGGTTGTTTTGAAAGAATTACCCCGACGCACACACTGATGCGCACACAGATGAGCTGACATTTTAATCGTTACGCACATCGCGGAGGGAACTAAATCAATCAAGAAATGATTCCCATCAAAACATCAGCGCTTTATACTGGACACTGTGCTCAGCGCGGCTCGAAGCACACACGATGGACAGTGAGCTGAAGATCTGTAGAGGGGTTCGGAGCGCAGCGCAGAACCACGACGCATGCGGTAAGATTTCCTCCCACTGAAGTGGTCTGACCACTAGCATTACCAGTAGCTCAGCCTAGCGTTACCAGTAGCGTAGGCTATTAGCAGTATCTCAGGCTGGCGTTAGCAGTAGCTCAAGCTAATGCAAATGGTAAATGGCTTGTATTTGTATAGCACCTCCTAAGGGTTCTACAACCCCCCAAGACACTTCACAACACAGTCATCCACCCATTCACACGCTGGTGATGATGAGCTACAGTGAAGCCACAGGGAGACTGCTGAAAACTGGCGCCACCGGTCCTTCCGACCACCATCATCAGGCCAGGCGGGTTAAGTGTCTTGCCCAAGGACACAGCTGAAGCAATCTCTGGCAGGAGCCAGGATCAAACCTGCGACCTTCAGATTACTGGACAACCTGCTCTAACTCCTGAACTACTGCTGCCCTTAATGAAGTTAGTTTAGTAAATAACACACACACACACGCACACACACACACACACACATAGGGAGGAGATTATTGTCTCACCTCAGCCTCTCATCCTCCTTCTTCCTCAGCTTCATGTCACGCTGAACCACTTTCAGGACGTGTTCTGCCTCATCGTCCGTCAGGCCCGACAAGTCCAGCTTGCGACCCATTGTTCTTGTTTGTTCCACGCTGAGCTGCTGCTTCCCCTCAAAGTGAGGAGGAGGAGGAGTGTCACAGGTGCTGCTGCTCTGGTGGCCGAGGTTGGGACAACCCTAAGTGACATGAACAAATTAACTAATAAATACATTTTTGGAGCACTTAAAGACTCAAATCACTTTCCTGAGTCAAGCGTTGTTGGTATTTCTGGGACCTATTGAGATATTCAGCTGTGTGCTGCATTAATTGGTCTCCGGCTCTTTTTTATAGATAGAATGCACTTTATGTCTGCGGTAACATAATAAAAATGTTACACCATGTTCCATCACCATGCAAATTTTTCTACACAAATTCTTGTTTGCAAGATTAGTTGTGTCAGTTTTGTCCTCCTTTACTGAGCAGATAGAAACTCTCTGGAAAGACCGATTTCTTATTTTGCTAGAAAATGGTCTGGAAGGAATTTTACATTCGTTAGAAACTAAGTTTAACTGAGCTGCAGCTTTTATACAAGTAAACATATTTAACATTGTATGAGGAGTCATGCAAATAAGTTATTTCTGTCATCAAATCTAACAATGCTACAATTCCAGAGTAACTGCAAAGCTGATGCAGCCAGCTACAATGATGTTCTGCTGAGCTGTGGTGCCCTCATGGAGGGGGCCATCGGCTTGAACACTGTTGCTAAACATTTAAACATTCTCCCTCTCCTGATACAAACATTTTACATTCTTTGATGTTGGATGTGCTACTACTAGTTTACCCATTTAATTATAGATTCACTAGGACAAATACAATAAAGTTTATCTCTCACCAAATAGAATATTTATTAAGACATCACAATGTAACCATAGAAACACTACTTGGTAAATATGTTCTGTGTGTGTGTGTGTGTGTGTGTGTGTGTGTGTGTGTGTGTGTGTGTGTGTGTGTGTGTGTGTGTGTGTGTGTGTGTGTGTGTGTGTGTGTGTGTGTGTGTGTGTGTGTGTGTGTGTGTGTGCTCTGTCTTCTCGATCCCCAGTGAGTCATAGTGGATGGCTGCTTATACTGAGCTAGGATCCTCTGGAGGTTTCTTCCTTTTAAAAGGGAGTTTTCCTCTCCACTGTCGCTAAATGCTTGCTTAGTATGAGGATTGCATCAAGTCACTGACACTAGTCAGTGACTTGATGCAATCTGCTGAGTTCCTTATAGAGGAAACTTTTTACTGATTGGCTTAATGAACTGACCTGTATTGGAATGTTTATTATGTGAAGTACCTTCAGACGACTCTTGTCGTGATTTGGCGCTATATAAATAAACTTGAATTGAAAAAACTTCAATTAACTATTTTGAGTCTGGCCAATCACAGCACTCTACATTTGTTGGGCGAGCTTAACGCAAGAGCTGCAATGAAGAAAAACAAAAAGGATGGCGTCAACTCACAAGCAGTGCTAGTTTGAAAGACAACCGTAGATCCCGCCCCTATGAGTGAGCTGTTTCAGTGCTTCATGGACAGACTATAGGGAGCCTAAGTCATGCCCATCTACTTCTGCACCACGGGTCCCCGGAAGAACGAAAAAAAGAATGCAAATCAACGGGGCTAAAAACGCTATTTTCTAATTCTGCTTGTTTTGTGCCATGGATTTCACATATGATGTCTGTGAATTTTAAAGACGCATTCTGATACCAAGAACTCGCTTATTTTCGAACATGGTGAACGATATTTTAGGTTTTGTGTGAAGATAAGTCCAGGACTACAAATGCGCTTCATGAAAGTGACGTCATCAAACCAGACACGGAGAAAACTGAGGGAAAAGGGCTGTAAGTTCAGCAAACTTCCCACAGGAGGAAAGAACCACCATAAATCTGGTCATTTGGTAAGTAGCAGCTACGCTAGGGGAGAGGAGATTCTGTTGTGACGTCACATACGTGACATGCCGATTTCTAGTTTGTAGTCATGCTATATATGAACTTTTACAAGCTAATAAATCTCAAAGTATGTCACTGGCGTGGTCGAAACACCCATCAATAGTTTTCATTTAAATTGCAATACAACATGTGCGATCCAGGGAGCAAAGCAAAGTGGATCAGAAAATAGCGTATTTAGCCCTGTTGACTAGCATTCATTTTTTCGTTCTTCCGAGGACCCATGACGCAGAAGTGACTTAGGCTCCCTATACTGTACGTAGACTCCTCCTTGGGCACTGGAAAGCGTAACAGTATCACTGCCATATTGGATGGGTTCCTCACTCTCCAAAACCTAACTGGAGTCAACACAGAGTGAGCAACTATTCCCGTTTTTTTCAACAATCGGCATACTACTGAAAACCACGCCCCCATAATTCGGCTCTAAAAATGAAGCCAATACGGAGCTCCGTGGAAAGGCCTCAGCCTGAGCCTCGGCCTCGCCTGAAAACTGTTCCGCGATTTTTAGTCTCTCAACTTAGACCATTAGTTGTAGTGTTTGTGCATTTTGTTAAATATTATTTGTGCAATTGTTGGACAAAATGACTTGCTGTGGTATTAATTGCCCTAATAGAGTGTCCAAGGAGTCTCCACTTCATTTTTTTTGGTAAGTGAAAGTATATTTACATATTTTTAGGTCACTGCCGCTCTTGCACCAGCTGAGCTTAGATTTTAACATGTACTGTTTAACCATGAAGTTTTTTTTTTTTTTTTTTTTATCATTTTTTTATTGAATTTTAAAGTTTTACACAAGTAAAGGAAAAGGAAAAGAAGTAGATAAAAAAGGATAACTAATAACTAACAAAAGATAATAAGGTAAAAAAAATAAAATAAAATAAAAAAATAATAATAAATAATAATAATAATAACAATAACAAATAAATAATATATAAATACACATACCCGTACGTATACATACACATACGTATACTCACATACAGACACATCTGCCTACATATCAATAAAGGCGCAGAACGTACAGGGCGTGTGTCTCGATAGCTTGGTGCCACTGTTCACAGACCGAGGACGGAGAAACTATAGGTAGGTAAATAGAAATAAAACTCATATATGCATGGAAACATGCCCATACGTCCATATACACACCTACAGATTCACCTACAGATTCACTTACATATAGGTGCCAGTATACATATACGCATATGCACAGAGTATACAGTACATGCAAAGGAACAGTAAAGACGGAGACAAAGCAGTCATGGTTTAAGTAAAAAAGAGCGAAGAGGCCCCCAAATCTTCGTAAATAGGTCATATTTATGGTGTAAGTCATGGGTCAGCTTTTCGAGAGGAAGGATGGCAGATATTTGAGCAACCCACAGGCTAAGCGTAGGGGGCTGGGATGATAACCAGAGCAAAAGAATACATTTCTTGGCTAGAAATCTAAGGATAACTAATAAGGATTTTTTATGTGCGGCTAGTAACTGGGGGTCAACATTAAGAAGGTAGAACAAGGGTGACATTGGAAAACGTACTCCCAGAATGTCCTGAATTGCTGAGTGGACCTGCCTCCAGAAAGCCTGAATAACATTACAAGACCAAAAAAGGTGAAAGAATGTTCCATTGGCAGACTTACATTTACTACAGAGGCTGGAGCGGGTGGGGAACATCCTCTGAAGGCGAACTGGTGTGTAATAGGTTCTATAGAAAAATCGGAGATTTTGTTCCTGTATGGCAATGGAGGTAGTTTTAGGGAAAGTTCCCATACAGACCTTGTGCCAATCCAAAGGGTTAATCTTCATCTCCAGATCACGCTCCCACACCCGCTTTACAGAATCGAAACTCGAAGATTCCAAACTAAGCAAAGAGGCGTAAAACTTAGAGAGGAGGCCCCTAGGGGATCTAGAAAGAGTAAAAGTATTTTCTATTTCAGTTAGTTGCAAACGAAATGAGGCAGACCGTAACAGGGATTCAATATAATGACGGATTTGAAGGTATTTGTAGAAGTCTGTGTGACCAATATTACCATTACAGTTAGCCCTAATCTGATCAAAAGGTTTAACAGAACTAGAGGACAACAGATCTGAGAAATCCCTCAGCCCCGAGGAGGACCAGCTCAAAAGGCCTATACTCCGAATGAGTGGCGGTAAATCTGGATTTAAGGCCAGAGGGGACCGGATTGAAATAAAAGGTGGAATTCTCAAATACTTCTTCACATCCCTCCAGGCCAATAATGTATTATAAACCAGTGTGTTATCTCTGAGAGAGCCTATCTGGTCGAACTTAGCAATGTAAGGAAGGGAGGTTAGTCTTCTAGGGAGACAGGCCAGAGTTTCCAACTCAACCCACAAGGATGACTCTCTGTTCGAGAACCAGTCCGATATAATTTTGAGTTGCGAGCACCAATAATAAAATTGTATATTAGGTAGGGAGAGGCCTCCTAGTTGCTTCGATTTAGTAAGCGTAGAAAATTTTATTCGTTGATGTTTATTGTTCCAAATAAAGCGTGAAATCTCTGAGTTGAGGGATTTAAAGAACGAGGGGGGTAAATAACAGGGGAGGTTCTGAAATAAATAATTAAGACGTGGGAGGACGTTCATTTTTATTGTGTTGACCCTACCCAACAATGATGTGGGAAGAGTGGACCATCTGGTTAAGTCAGATTTAATTCTCTGGATGAGAGGAGCGTAATTGGTTGAGAAAAGATCATCCAGGACGGGTGTAATAAAGATTCCTAAATACCTGAATCCTTTCTTAGAGATTTGGAAAGTGGAATGGGGGACCTCGGCCTGAGGAATATTGAAAGGGCAAGCAATCGATTTATCCATATTGATTTTGTAGCCAGAGAGGGTGCCAAATTTAGCAATGGACCTACAGACCGCCGGAATCGAGATAGATGGATTAGTCAAATATAGGAGGACATCATCTGCAAACAATGAAATCACGTGGTTGGTGTCAGATACCCTAACGCCTAGTATATCTGGGTTGGTTCTGATTGTGACAGCAAGAGGTTCGATAAAGAGAGTAAACAATAGAGGGGACAGTGGGCAACCCTGTCTGCAGCCCCTTCTTATAGGAAAACTTTCTGACAATAATCCGTTTGTGTTAACAGTAGCTGTGGGATTAGAATAAAAAGATTTAATTAAATTGATAAAGTTAGGCCCCAGGCCGACTCTTTCTAACACCGAGAATAGAAATGGCCATTCTACCCGGTCGAAAGCTTTTTCGGCATCAAGGGAGATAATCACGGCAGGGTCTTTATGTTGGTTGAGATACTGAACAATGTTAAGGGCTCGGCGTACGTTGTCGGTCCCATACCTTGATTTGACGAAGCCTGCTTGGTCCGGGTGAATTAATTTTGGAAGAATCTTTTCCAATCTACGTGCTAGAACCTTCGCCGCAATTTTATAGTCCACATTAAGAAGGCTAATGGGTCTATAAGATGTACAGTTGAGGGGATTTTTGTCCTTTTTTAGCAGCAGACTAATAGAAGCGGATCTCCATGATGGGGGGATCCCATCACATTTGATATGATTTAGAGCCGGCAGGAAAATAGGTTGAATCTCCGGCCAGAACTTTTTAAAAAATTCCACCGGAAACCCATCTGGGCCAGGGGATTTTCCGTTTGGCATTGACTGGATTGCTGCCCATACCTCATTCGGGCTGAAGGCTGCATCAAGAGAGGATAGGTCCTCTTCCGTAATAGAGGGCAAAGAGATATTATTTAAATAAGCAGCTCCATCTGGATCACATTGTCCTGCCGAATAAAGGGATTTATAGAAATCTCTAAAAGTCTTATTGATAGTTGACGGATCATAAGTGACTTTCCCTTTGTCCATTTTTATTGCAGTAATAGAACGCTCACTAATCTGTTTTTTTAATTGGTGTGCGAGGAGGCGGCTCGATCTGTTGCCAAATTCATAATAGTTCTGCTTAGTATAGAGAAGCAGTTTTCGAGCGTGATTAGTGTATTCTATATTAAGCTTTGTTCTGGCGGCAATTAATGCCTTGAAATTTTCAGGGGTGGAAGATTGCTTGTGGGTCTGTTCCAGCCTAACCACTTCTGATTCAAGAAACCTTCTGTTTTTCTCCAGTGTCTTCTTTCTGAAAGAGCAATAGGAGATGAGCTGACCGCGCATGGTAGCCTTCGCTGCATCCCATATTATAGCGGGCGAAACTGGTGAAAGGCTATTGTCAGCCCAATATTGAGAAAGACTTTTTCTTACAAAGGCGCAAGAGGAGTCGTCGTTCAGTAGTGATGTATTATATTTCCAGCTGGGTGTCCTAGGAATGTCAGAAATTAAATCGCACTGTAGCTAAACAGGGGCATGATCTGAGATGGTGATCGGGCCGATTAAGCAAGATTGAACAGAATAGAGGAAGTGTTTAGGGGTAAAAAAATAATCGAGCCTAGAGTATGAATTATGAGGATGTGAAAAGAAAGAGTAATCCTTCGTATTAGGGTTTAGTGTGCGCCAGACATCGATTAGCCCAGAATCCATACATAAACCTTTGAGAGTTGACGAAGCCCTTGGGTTGGATACTGGCGCCGATGAGGATTTATCCAACCTAGCATTATGTATGCAGTTGAAATCACCACCCATAAAGCCAAAGCCATCACAGTGTTGATTAAAAAGTAGCACTATTTGAGATATAAAGTTCGGTGAGTCTGTGTTGGGGGCATAAACATTGAGTATGGTAAAGGGGCGTCCAAAAATCAGACCCTTAATCAAAATAAATCTCCCCTCAGGGTCCCTTACATCATGCAGGAGGGTGAAGGGAATATTCCTCTTTATAAGAATAGCCGTGCCCCTTTTATTCTGCGAATGGGATGAAAAATAAACTTGACCTACCCAGTCTCGTTTGAGCTTTGAATGCTCCAAGTCAGATAACCTGGTTTCCTGGAGAAGCGCTATGTCAATCTTTTGTCTCTTCAGAAAAGTTAAAACTTTTTTTCTTTTAATCACATGACCTAAACCCTGGACATTCCAGGTAACAAAATTAAGTAGGTGGGTCATAAGAAGACAGAGTAAACACCACTATGAAACAGGAAAGGGCCAATAAAGTCGTGAATGCAAAGAGAAACAATAAACCACGACAAAAAAAAAAAAAAAAAAAAAAAAAAAAAAGCCCCCCCCCCCACCCCCACCCCACCCCACCCTGCTCCCAAACAGCAGGATAACACACTTTTCCAAACAGTCACCGAGCGTGGTGAGTAGCATTTCCGAACTATATCTAAACATGTGATCTTAGCGACGAGAGGAACACCCGGCGTCTCAACTGCAGACCAAAGCAGGGATTGTAGAGCACCCCCCCACCCCCTCCCGCAAAACAAGCATAATATAAGCACTTAGCAACGGGGGGTCTGGGGAGTAACAGAACCGACCCAATAAAAGTCAATACTCATAATCTATGTCTAATTCCTCGTTACCTCATTTAAGCGAGTCCAAGAAGGCAGCAGCCGACCCGGGAGAGTCAAAGAAAATGATCCGGCCCTCGTGAAGACACCGGAGCCGAGCCGGATGGGCAAAACCACGGTATTTTCCAAGTCGAGCCAATGCCTTCCCCACAGCATCAAACTCTCGCCGCCTGCGAAGAGTTTCTGCAGACAGATCCGGGTAGATGCGCAGCGTTGAATCGCCCTGCCGGAGGTCGCGCTTCCTCAAAGCAGCCCTGAGAACAGCCTCCCTCTGAGGGAATCTCAGGAAGCGCACCAGGACGCTCCTTGGTGGTTTGCCCCTCTCCGGTATGGGAGCCGGGGCTCGGTGAGCGCGCTCGATCTCCAGCGCAGGGAAGTCGGGAGGAAGACCCACCAGGGCCGGCAAGGCGGAGCGGAGAAAGCTCGCCAACGAGGTGTCGCCCTCCACTCCCTCGGGCAGCCCCACGATCTTCAGGTTGTTGCGGCGGCTGCGATTCTCCAGGTCATCCAGTTTAAGCTGAAGGCGGTCAACACATTTTTCCAGTGCAAGCAGGCGAGGCCTGTGGGACTCCAGGTCATCTTCGGCGGTGGAGATCCTCCCCTCCGCCTCCCCCAGGCGAGTCTCCGTGAGGGACACCCGGCTGGACAAAGACGACACAGACTCCTCCACCGAGGTAATGGAAGCCCTTATCTCAGTTAAGGTGCCATCCATAACTGTTAAGCGAGTGCCGATAGATTCGTCCATGCCGTTCACTTTGGAGGCCACAGACCTTAGTTCAGCGAGGATCTGGTCCATGGTGTCCTGGCTAGCATGCGTTAGCTCCGGCGAGCCAGCGGGCTCGGTTTCAGCAGACGCACTGGCGGCTTGTTGAGCAGGTTTCTTCTTGGTTGCAGGTGAAAAAATAGGGAATTCCTTGTCACGCTGTGTTCTCGGCATCTCTGGCGAGCGAGTTTGAGGAAAATTTCGAACAATAAATGCAGCGGGTCGGTAAAAAAAGTAGTGGTCTGGAGTGGAGCTAAACACTAAGCGTCCATCTTGGTCCGGGTCACGTGACCTTCCTAACCATGAAGTTTAAATGTAATGGAGTAAAACCCAGTGCATTTAACATAACGCTGCATTTTAGAAAATGCGTTGAAATATAGCATGTTGGTGGAGCTGGGTTCCGACCACCGGTATGGACTCCCTCCCTTCAGCTGCAGCTCAAAGCATCTCTGATCGCAGCGGCACCTGTCTGCTGCGCAGGCTGCCGGCTTGTGGAGCTCTCGAGAGACCTCTGTGTTCTACCCGGTTTTACCCAGCGGTCAGCCTGGCGTATCTGTGACTCAGAAGCTCCTGTGTTGTGCACAGTTAACTCTGGTTGTAGCTACGTAGCTCCCACCTCCGCGTTAGCTTTGGGTTATCTTGTAGCTACATCGCTTCAGTTCGATGGGTGTCGTCATTTTATCCCAGCCTTACAGCCCCACCCTCAGCTCCACCTCTTTTCCCTTTTGTGGAATTGTCTGGGCTTGACGGAACCTGTGACACGGTCAAAATGGCGGTGGTGGCCACCTCCCATTTTGACCTTAAAAACGTATTATTGGAGCCTATGGAAACGCATTGTCCAGTATTTATGTCGGTGTTGAAAACAGACCACGTGGGATTACTATTGACTTTTCTAGCCTACCTGCTGACATTGTATATGTTAATTTATTTTGTTTAATTATATTTATGTTTTTTATTTCATGCCACAGCATATTTTTGATTTGTTGGCTACAATTACAGTAAAACACCTTCCTCAGTGGAAATATATGCACTGGGGGCAAATGAAGACCCATCCAAGATGGCGGCCCACTGCTACGCTGGCTTCAATAGGCAACAGCAGTCCATGGGGTGTCAACACATATGATATCTTTGAACTTCCAGATATCTGTAATTCTACTGTTCCTAGTAGAAATGATCATTCCAGGTATCCACAAGATCTTTTCAGATATCTGACACGTTCATTCCAGATAGTAAGAATCATTCAGTTAAAAAAATCTTTGACATTATCGATATTAGAAAACATAACTGCGGTATAAAACATAGAAGTAATGTTACATTTATTTTGCTGAGTAACTGATTACTTCTACAATGTGGTAACTGAGTTACTAACTCATTTAAATTTTGGAAAAAGTAATTACTTTTTTTACGTAAAATTCCCAACACTGGTTAGCAAAGCTAATGAAAAATCGTGTTGAATAACTGAGATCTCAGTTTCAGTCTAAATAATTGATAATATCGTTTTTGCCATAATCGAGCAGTCCTACTCCTCTCCTTGATGTCATCTTTCTACAGACCTCAATGGATCACCCCAGAAAATATATTTAAAAAGACGCTAAATTAACTAAAATTCATGTTTGTTGTGATCACTGTAGAGATGCAAAGTAGAATTACATGAATAGCATATAAAACTCCTATTACAGAATCCGCTTCTCAGCACACTCACACCCTCATCGTGCAAATGAAAACATTCATTTACAACCAGATTTTTCTTTTTTGTTTGTTTCTGGATGCATGATGAAACAATAGTTGTCCACAGCAACAGAGAAAAGACTCACTGTTAGCAGGAAATCACACGTTTGAATCTATTTGTCATTTGGGTGATGAGATCCTATTTTTCTCTCCAACAGCAATAGCTGTGAAAAGAAGCAGACTGTCAGCAAACACGAGCACTGTTTACATGATATGTGATGGCGCTTTTGTCCAGCAGCCATTAATGTAAGAGCATGTTTTCAATGTGAAGCTAATTCTGTGTTGCTTTGTGGGGTTTGCCATGAAAAGAGGAGATAGGGGAATGTGGTTATGAGGTGATTCTTGGTCAAATATTTTACTGATGTCTCAGTCATTTAACACCCTGTCCACAAAGGCAAACACAACAGAGACAAGCTCACTAGCATGTGTTACGTGTGAGGGAAAGTTTTTTTTTTCACATTCAGTTCTGGTGGGAAAAAAAGGAAAATCTGCTTAAATCTGCCAGTCTTACAAATCTGTTATCAAACAGTGTGAATAGGTTTCAGACTGTTGCCTGGCCTTTCATAAATACTCCTTATTCAGCTGTGGAGATAAGAGAAGTCATCCTTCAACCTTGTGAAAGCGTTTCAGTCAAAAACAGACGTCTAAAACATTAAATACAGACAAGACACACATGAGGACGTGGACTTAAAGCGAGCGTGTGTATTTACCTTGGCGATAGTGGGCAGTACATACCTAAATCATTGCAAGCAAGCGGTATTTGTGTGTTCAAGTAAGACCTTACCTACGGATGGCCATTAGGGTCAAAAATCTCTGGGAGCGCAATTTTTGCTAAATACTTCATCAGATCGTTCAACCTCCAGCAGAATGACAAGCACAACAGACTCCCTTTCATCACTGGAAACGAGTGAAGATGTAAATGTGTAAAACAACTTTATGAATGGTGAAATGTTTGTAACCGCCTGTAACAAATCAGTAACTGCTTTTTGACCTCACAGGCTTCCGTAGAAGGAAAAATGATGCCACCCAGAGACCCACTCCCATGTATTTTATACCCACTTTTTATGGATGTTTGTTACGAATCCACCAATTTTTTTCAACAACTGGGCATCATTGATATCATTTTCAACAGCAATTCGATGGACATTTCCAGAGGTTAATGGTAAAAACTACACACTGTAATTTTAAGGGTCAGACCTTGCTGCCACTTCTTTAAATATTAGCTTTTTAAAAGTGATTGATAATTACTGTATCATTTGTAGCACTTAAACAAATATTATTTTCATAACCGAACATTTGCTAGCTAAATTTAGATTATCACAATCTTCACAGTTCTAATATTAGAGTTGTTGCTGTTAATGAACCTCAAATCTGTATCTCACTGGCTGAATTCTCGACCGAGTTATTGAAATGTCCTAAAGACCAAGTTCACTCGTTTCTATAATACATTTTAAGTGGTCTCTTGTACGACTGTATAGAGCCCTGCACGGGCCTAAAATCTGAGCCCGTGCCCGGCCCGAGGCGGTGGAGCCCCAGCCCGACCCGGTCCGAAAAGGTTTTCAGGATTCTCTGGCCCGACCCGAGCCCGACTTTTTTTAACCAACTAAATGAAAACAAAGTGCGTCAATCCTGACCAATGTGTTAAAAGACGTGCAGGATCCGATCAATTTGTTTTTCCCTCATTTACCGTCACAGAGTTAACGGCGCACTGGCTCTGGTGTTAATCAAGTTAAATTTTATCACTTTCGAACAATTTTCACAAGAAAACAGAACAGTTAAAAGCAGGGCTTGTGTTGACCGGATAGTTCCCTTATTCGACCGTTTATTTTGACGGAGAAAGAATAGAAACAATTACCCCGACGCATGCAGACGAACTGACATTTTATTCGTTACGCACATTGCAGATGTAGCTAAAAGATTCCCATCTGAACATCTGAGCTGGACACTGCTCAGCGCAGCTTGCTGTCTGCGCATATGTGCACAGCGAGCTGAAGAAGTGGAGAGGGGCTTGGAGCGCGTCGCAGAACCAGAGCGCATGCGGGAAGGTTCCTCCCACTGAAGCGAGTGTTTTCCAAACCCTGTCAGAGAGACTTGTCACTTAGAAAATGTTCCCAGAAACTTTGGCTGAATAGTGCTTGTTCCTGTCTCCAATGTGGCGACACATCCATGAGCCTGTCAGGAGAAGCCCAGAATCTCATATCCTCTTCAGCTCAGAAAGCGCCTATGATTACGCACAAGCTTGACCCGTCAACCCGGTCTCACAGTAAGACTGGGTTGGAACTGTTCAGGTTTACGCAGACAATCTTTACATAGAATTGACTTACAGATTTAAAATTAATTCAGTAAAATATAAAGCATTTTATTTAAATATCTATTCATTATTTTACAAGCACAGAGAGCGGCATCAGATGGAAGGAAGAGCCGCTGGTTGCCGACCCCTGGTATAGCCTATAAAATGGCATGTTTTCTCCAGGACCAGAGAGGACGCAAACTCAATACATCTCTTTTATTGTGAGGTAATAATTTCTCAGAGTTTTGCGGTTGCGGGCGGCAATTGTCAGAAATTCAGCGGGAGCGGGCAGTTGCGGGATGAAGAAAACAGTCCCGCGCAGGGCTCTACTGCTGCGTTTAAGTCAGGGGTCGGCAACCCGCGGCTCTGGAGCCACATGCGGCTCTTCCATCCATCTGATGCGGCTCTCTGTGCTTGTAAAATAATGAATGGTTATTTAAATAAAAACCTTTATATTTTACTGCATTAATTTTACATCTGTAAGCCAATTCTAAATGTAAAGATTGTCTGTGTCTCAAGTGCCGCAGCGGCGGTTTACAACATTATGGAGAACTTTACATCAGACGTTACAACATGGAACGGCTTTACAGCTCAAACTCAACCGCCGGTACAAACCCAGCCGCCGTTCTGATAACTTTAAAGAACTATTGATCTTAAAATATTCATATAAATAGCGTACATACCCATTTTTTATGAATTAGAATCTCGCAAAACACGATGGCAAGTCTGATCACGGATAAACAATAGAGTCACTTCCTGCTTTCTGTTCTCAAGTCCCACGTGATGTTGTGACTATCGCGAGACTTTCCGAGAATCGCTCAGTGGTGCGACGCATCCTGTGTGACCACTTGACTTCTCAAAATCACGGGCACGACGCTGTGCGGCGCGTGTACCTCCGGTGTGCCCCAGGCTTTAGGCTCCCTATTGGCCCAGCGCCCTTCATTTGAAAAGTTGAAAATCATTTCATTTTATGTTAAGAAAGGGTTACTAGGATTAGGATTAGGGCTCACGCTGGGAATTACTCTTAGCTACTGTATCATCTGCTAAAATCAATTAGATGTAGCAGCCCTCTTGACTTAGACCAGTACTAAAATGTTTATCAATTACTTTCTGTGAGTTTCATTAAGGTCATCCCAGTGGTCAGTGGGATATTTCGCTAACAATTAAGAAAAAAGTTCACAACAGAAAAAATAATCTTGCTTTCTGCAGCACCTTTAATATAAATCTTCAGCTCCAAAGACGAAGCCTATCACCAACAGAGTCTGGCCCGTCTTCAATCACTGCCGCCATAATGTATGGAGGTGATGAACAGGTCATGACAGCATAGTCATTATTGTATGACTGCAGGGGAATTATGCAGACCACTTTTATCATGAGTGGTGTCGAGGATGGTGACTGAGCATCACTTGTATGTGAAAGCGTCTGCACCGGAAGCTTTAGTCATGCAGCACCAGACAACTGGACGCTCACATTAGACACTTCCTATTGGTTACATAAAAAAGAGACTAAATAAAAGATGTTTATATTTAGACACACACATCTAATTTCAGCTGTCCTTGAGGTGCAACACCCCGCGTGGCACTAATGAACAATTTGCAGCATCTGTGTGGGCGAACCAATTGGGACTCTGAAAGTGCACACACAATGCTATTTATATTATATTTTGGGTCAGCTACTGGGAAACTTTCCCTGCATGGTTCCTTCTTTAACTCTTGCAGTTGAAAATCCGTTGAGCCGCTTGCAGACGGAGACGAAGAATCCTTATAAGAATGAGAAAATTAAGGTCACACTGGACTTGAGCAAAAATATTAAAAATACTATAAATTGGAATTTCAGTGGTTAAGACGCTGCTTGCATCACACACTGAAATCTGTTTAAATAACTGAGTCTAGCTGCATTGTGGGTAATGTTGGCATCACTTGTCTTCGAGGAGGTTGAGGCCATCAGATGCCAATCCACCTCTCTAGTCTCGACAAACCTGCCCGTGTCATGACTCCCAGTCTTTCACCCTCCTCTGCCTCTGCTGCCTCCTCGTCAAGCCTTCAGCCACTTCATTCATCTCACCTGTCCCTGTCATCAGCTCATTACACACACCTGCTCCTCCTGCTATATATTCACCAGCCAGCCACCAGTCCCCTGCCAGATTATTGAACGCTCTTTGCCAGTAGATCTTCCAGCCTTTCACCTTGCCTGATCACAGCCCCGGACCTTGTTTGTTTGTTTTTTTGCCTGACCCCTGCATTGAACTCTGCCTGCCACCACGACCCTCGCTTGTCTACTACCACGTCTCCAGCCTGCTCCCTGTACCTGCTTGTCCTGACCTGGTTTTGACCAATGCCTCCTCCCCGGCTCTGTCTCCTGCCTCGCCCTCCTCTGGTAACGCTACATCAATAAAGACTTTTAAATAAACTTTTACAGTGATTGGTGTCATCACGGGTCTTCCAGGTTCTGGTCATGACAGCCCTTCTCTATATGACTTCAATGTTTTCAACTTTTCTCTGTAGATTTTTACCCAAACAGCTCTGTACCAGGTCAATTATTTACATGTTGGATGAAGACAGATGTGTAAAAAAGCAGAAACCCACCACCAAACTCATCCTGCTTCACACTGCTGCTATCCATCACCTCAGAGTCAGCAGACGACGGACAAACGGAGGGCCTGTTGGAGCTCTGAAAGGGCAGGCGCAGCCAAGTGCTAAATGAACTGTTTGTTTTAACTGTTGGATCAGCTTTTTTGTCACAGCCAGAGGGAAGGAGATTAAGACAGTCTGCTGAAATAATTATTTGGATTGAAGGTCAGAAAATTAGCTGGACATTGCAATGAAGGAGGAGAAATGAAAGTGTTGTGAGCTTAGATCTTTCCTGATTATACAGGGCTTGTTTGTCAGGCTTGTAGCTTCAAATCAGCAGATTAATTTAGTTATTAGACAAATTAAACCACAGTAAATATAAAAGCTATTCAACCAACCTTGCCCTATTGACCCTTTGCACCGACGTCACCTAATCACGTGGGTCCACCATGGTGGACGGCAAAAGCATGTAAACAGCGAGCGACACGAGTACTAAACAAAGGGAAAAGTTGAGCCTGAAATTGTTTTTGCGATCAAAACAAAAACAAAATTCCTCCAACATTCCTTTCACTAGTTCATGCCCAATTCAGTTATCAGAAGAAGTAGCGCATCTAGCGGGGGCTCAGAGAGAGCAGTATGTCAACTAGCTTACCAACGTTAGCTTACGTTCTCTCTGCAGCTGTTCACCGATGTAAACATGTTGCTGACTTTGCCTAAATTCACCCCTCTGGATTTATAACTTTATGTTATAAACAGTGTTTCACTTTACACCGAAGCAGATTTTTAAAAAGTCCGAATCTCTACCTGCTTCTGTTGCTGGTGGTGTTATCGGGTTCAGCTGCTGCTCTCACACCGGAATGAGAAGATCTCTGAATGCCGACGCTCATATAAATAAATAAATGATGTAATTTTAACACACGTAATCATACATCGGAGCTTTAATATTGTTAATAATTGTCTCGCTTTACTCTACAGTGGACGGCGCGCATCCTCCGTAGTGAAATACCGATCCATCAGGATTATCAATAACTAGTATAAACACATCACATTTATCCCTGTCTCTGTCTTCCTCGTGAAACAAATGAACGTTAATCTTACCCGGTAAAAACATGTTTGTTGCTAATCTGAGGCCTGCTAGTCCGCTTGATTGATCGCTGCAGTTCATCTCCGTCCTCAGTCTCCATCAAAGTTATTAAAAAGACAAAACGAGTTGCGTTTATGTCCTTGTCTGTTAGTGCAGCCAACCACGCAGCATGCTAAAACCATTTTACCGCCAAATCAACAAAATAAAAGCGATAAAAGGCTACAAACTGGCTTGTTTTGACTACCTTCACTGGAGTTTCTACGGGTGTAAACGGTCTTTTTGCCATCCATCATGGCGAAGGGGGCGGTCACGAGTGGCGTGACGTCACGTGCAAAGGGTCAATAGCAGGGGTATTCAATTCCAGGCATGGAGAGCCGGTATCCAGCATGTTTTAGCAGTCTCTCTGCTCCAACACACCTGATTCATTGGTTGCCTCACCTGTGCAGCAGCTCATCGAGCTCTGCAGATGCCTGTTGATGACCTGCTGATTGACAGCAGGTGTGTAGAAACAGAGTTAAAACTAAAACATGCTGGACACCAGCCCTTCAGACCCAGGAATGAATGCCCCCACCCTATATAAAAAATAACCCTTCCCCTTGTTGAGTCACGAATTATCTCTGATTAACCACGTTATTTGTAAAGCTGAGTTCAGTTCCACCAGTCACAGTCAAGCCTGATTACTGCCAGACCTATAAAATCCCTTTAATACAACCAGTCAAACAAAGTGAAGTAGGCCAAAAGAACTCAAAAAGCAACATGCACCATTCAAAATAAATTAAGTACTCAGAAGTTCTAAAGCCCTGCAGAAGACTCAAAAACGCAATATAACGGCATCATGAGATAGTTGCAAGGAGAAAACCTTCAGCCAAGAAATCAAAACGAACTGTGTCTAAAGAAGGTTGCTCTATCCACGCTCCATTGTAGCCTCAGCAAGTCTACCATTGGCTTGGCTAAGTTTAGGCCAATCACAGGGCTCTATGTTTGCACAAAGACACTGGGCAGGCTTAGCACCATTATGGCTGAGCTTTACATTTTTTTAATATTGACAGCAAAAACAACAAAAACAAGGCAATGGCTCAAGAACGACATTCGTTTGAAACGGCTTTGGCATCAACTTTGGATGATTTAGACGTGGGCTTTTCTTTGAGACGCGAGCAAATAAAGGTACTTCTTCAATGGTGCATGGCGGACTGCTCCGTTTTCCATAGCAATGAATGTGTCAAGTTGTTTGTTGCTCTGAAAGACAACTGTAGATTACATCCTATGACTGAGATCTGTCCACAGGTTGTGGTCAGACTATGTAGGTACATATATAGAAAAGTTTGCCAGGCAAGAAAGTCTCTGCTGACTAAAAAAGAACACAAAGACCTGTCTCACATTTACCAATTAGTAAAAAAAAACACTTTTGGGAAAACATTTAGCTACAATTGGGAGTAAAACTAACTGCATTTCAGAATAAACAACAATCAAACATGGTGGTGGTACTATGATGGTTTGGGAACCTGGATGACTTGGGCTGTAATTAATGAAACTATGACTTTTGCTCTAAAATACTTTGAAGGATGACGTCTGACCATCACCTTTAATCTGAAGCACACGTCGTGCTGCAGGACAATGACGCAAAGCACATCAGACAGTTTATTTGTCTCAGTGTTCATTTGTCTTCTGCAGAAACCTTTAATGTTAGAGGAGCTTTTCCCACCCAGGACTTAATTATAAGTCAAGTTGACACCAACAGTTGCAGGCAAAGTTTAAATAAAGAATACAAAATCTAGAGGAACCTCTTAACTCAAGCTCTAGAGTTTAATTTCAGACCCTCTAAATAAAAAATGGCATCACATAGTGAAAGAAAGTAGATAAAACACTGATTTGCTACTTGAAAAGAACACCAAAAATATGAGAAATTGAGAAAGTTAGGCTTCCCATCTTAGCCTTCGTGTATGAGGAGTAGCATTTGCTCATTTATCACTGTTTGACATCTACCTGCTGTCACATCAATCACATCCAGGCCAATCTGTGCAGAGCTGCAGAGGAAGCTGACAAGGTGAGAGCTGCATCCGTCTGCAAAGATGTACTCATGCTCTCGAGCACACAACATACACACTCACACACACACTGGTGAAAACACATTTTCACTTGCGGTGTTAAAGCAGAAGAGGGCTTAGATCTAAACGAGTGTTAAGAACTGCTGGGATACGAAGAAGAAGCAGGTGTAAACCAGGCTTTCTTCACCATGTGTGCTCCAGGATGATTGCTGTCAACAGGTGCCACACACAAAAAGAGCCAAAGGAGCCTGACAGACAGCCAAGTGGGGATTTTACAGCTTGCATTTTTGCGATTGAAACTTTATTTGTCTGAGACAAAACCTGACTTTTCTCCCCTTTCCCCTCCACTGGCTCCAGATCAGCTACAGCAACAGTTTATTCAACGAGATGAGTCACTCTGCACCTCCTGGAGCAGGTTCTAGTCCTCATGCGATGCGCTTCATCGTCTCCAACATCCACGGAGGCTGGAAAAACACGCAAAAGCGCGCACCTCCATCCACCTAATGTCACGTCTCTCTGTGACTGATAACATCTGCACATGCTTCACAGTGACGCACACCGAGCGAGAGACAGCAGGAGCGATTTGTGGCAGCGGCAGCACGAGTGGCACTTGCAGTGGCAGCTCTGATACTTCCGGGTGGTGCCACGGCTTTTAGTGGCACCCGCGGCTTTTAGTGGCACTAGCCACGCCCCCTACCACTGCTGCCATTACACTTCCGGGTGGTGCCACGACTTTTAGTGGCACTAGCCACGCCCCTACCACTGCTGCTCTTGCCTGTTAGTGGCACTAGCCACGCCCCCTACCACTGCTGCCATTACACTTCCGACTTTTAGTGGCACTAGCCACGCCCCCTACCACGACTTTTAGTGGCACTAGCCACGCCTCCTACCACTGCTGCCACGGTACCTGCGGCTGTAGTAGTGACCTCAGTAATTGCAGCACTTATTGCATCATCGGCCTCATCATGCCAACGTTTTTATTTTTTACTTTATTAACAAAATCAAAACAAACAAGGCTGTCACCGAAAATATTTGAAATATTTCAAGCGGTTTACAAATGCGTTTCCCAGTCACTTCATGCATATACAGTGTAATGCAATCAGAAGCGTTAATGCATTTATTTTTTCCATCATTTTTGTTGCTCCCCCAGACGAATCCGTGACAGATCTAGTGGAAGATCCACAGACACTTCCGGGTGGAAGACCGGCGGTGGGTCACCGGCCTCCGGTACAGAGTCAGGAAAAGCAGGGGAGCACCAGAGCCATATGGAGAGCGCCAGAGCAGTTCTCAATTTCTGAAATAATTTATGACAACTGCTACCAATGTGGATTGTGGAATAAAAAGAGATAAACTGTTAGTTTTCTCAATAGTGTCATTGCAATCGGGACAGATACCGCCATCTGCCGGCTTAAAATGGTATTGCAGTACATTTTAAACAACTTGGGAGTGAAAAGGCTGTTTTGTCACTACAACGGATTTGGGGATGTAGTTTATTGTTAATAGATATTGTGGTTTCACAACAATAAAGTTTTGTATTGTGCATATGGATTTATGAGTAGTACGAAACAATGTCTGAGTTTCTTGTTCTTTAAATTACAGTCCAATTAATCATACATGTTTGAAATATAATGCTGAAATATTAACCTCTGAACATTTTTTGTTTGTTGATGATATTTCATTTTTAATTTATTATTATTTTGCATCATGATTTATTTTATGGTGTAGTGTCATGTGGTAATTGTTGCAAATTCTAAATGTAATTTTTATTTTCCTCAACTGAGGTCATTTTTATTTGCTTTATTCTTCAGTACGTTGAATGTAGGTTACATTGTTAACTGAATGTATGTGAAAACGAAGATTGAAATAGTTTAAAAAAAAGTTTAAAATGTACTGCAATAACCATTTTAAGCCGGCAGATGGCGGTATCTGCCCCGATTGCAATGACAATATTGAGAAAACTAACAGTTTATCTCTTTTTATTCCACAATCCACATTGGTAGCAGTTGTCATAAATTATTTCAGAAATTGAGAACTGCTCTGACGCTCTCCATATGGCTCTGGCGCTCCCCTGCTTTTCCTGACTCTGTACCGGAGGCCGGTGACCCACCGCCGGTCTTCCACCCGGAAGTGTCTGTGGATCTTCCACTAGATCTGTCACGGATTCGTCTGGGGGAGCAACAAAAATGATGGAAAAAATAAATGCATTAACGCTTCTGATTGCATTACACTGTATATGCATGAAGTGACTGGGAAACGCATTTGTAAACCGCTTGAAATATTTCAAATATTTTCGGTGACAGCCTTGTTTGTTTTGATTTTGTTAATAAAGTAAAAAATAAAAACGTTGGCATGATGAGGCCGATGATGCAATAAGTGCTGCAATTACTGAGGTCACTACTACAGCCGCAGGTACCGTGGCAGCAGTGGTAGGAGGCGTGGCTAGTGCCACTAAAAGTCGTGGTAGGGGGCGTGGCTAGTGCCACTAAAAGTCGGAAGTGTAATGGCAGCAGTGGTAGGGGGCGTGGCTAGTGCCACTAAAAGCCGTGGTAGGGGGCGTGGCTAGTGCCACTAAAAGTCAAGAGCAGCAGTGGTAGGGGGTCGTGGCTAGTGCCACTAAAAGTCAATAATCCAATAATACCTAGCTGCGGACATTGCCCAGGAAAAACGTTTTTCCTGGGCAATGTCCGCAGCTAGACCTTACTCCTAAAAGTCGTGGCACCACCCGGAAGTGTAATGGCAGCAGTGGTAGGGGGCGTGGCTAGTGCCACTAAAAGCCGCGGGTGCCACTAAAAGCCGTGGCACCACCCGGAAGTATCAGAGCTGCCACTGCAAGTGCCACAAGCGCTGCCGCTGCCACAAATTGCGCTCGGTCCTGCTGCACCGAGCATCTTTCACCTATAGACATGTAGCCTGTAAATAACACATCCGGCTGACACCTTACTTACTCCGGATCAGCGAGAGCCGAATGACCGCCAGTCAGCGCCTCCTTCACCTTCTATTCCAGACAGAAAGACGCGGGGGGATGCGCCTGTGCAAGTGTAAACTTCCGCGACACCTGTCAGCCTGCCTCCCGGATACTTTTCTCCCCTCCTGCCCCTCGACTACACGGGTTATCGTTTCCCCCCAGAACGCAGCAAACGCAGGCACGGCTGAATGGGAGATCACGAGGTTTGTATTAGAGAGGGAGGAGGAGGAGGTGCGCGATTATAGGTGCCCAACCTTGGTTCTTCCCTTGTTGGTGAGAGCGGTCTCACGATGCAGGACGGAGCGGAGGGGTTTCCAGGGTTAAAAAATGTGATTTAGTTCCCCGGCTGAGCTGGTGTCGAGTCCATCTTTTCTTCTGCTGGCATCTTGGCATCCTGCTCTGTTCCTGCAGAGGTGTTGGGAGGAGGAGGAGGCGCTCAGCTGACTGGAGGCTTCATTCACAAAGCCAAGCACGGCGATATGGGAGCTCATTTCCGCCACGTCAGAGAAAAACGCTCAAAGAAAGTAATTGTATTAACTTTTAAAATCTAAAGACTTATTTAAAAGATGAAAAGTTACAATCATTAGATAGAAAATCAAATACTTGAAACACGTGACTTGCTGTGCCATTATTATGAGACAAAAGTCATAATTATAATATATAAACACCATGAGCTACAAAGTCATTACTATTAGAAATAAAGTCATGAATTTGTACAAAATTATTTAGATATAAATACATAATAAAGTCACAACTGTGAGCTTCAGCTTTAGGATATTAGGTCAAAATTATGATATAGTTATTATCATTAGAAACAAAAAAGTGAGCTACTAATTAGATATGAAGTCATAATTATGATTTATAGTCATAATTATTAGTAAATGTGAGCTGCAAATTATGAGAGAAACTCAAAAATACAAAACAAAATGTCATTTGTGAATTATTGTGTCATTGTTTTGGGACAACAGTCATGATTATAATATATGGTCATAATTATGACACATAAAGTCATAACTGTGAGCTACAAAGCCATTGCTATTAAAGTCAATTATGATTATTAGTCAAAATTATGCCAAATGTGCAATTATTTTATATTCTACATTATGAAATGCAAAATTATGATTGTCAGATATGTTCATAATTAAATGCCTCCTTTCAGTCATAATAGTCATAATTCTGTTGCCCTGCGATGGACTGGCTCTCTGTCCAGGGTGTACCCCGCCTGATTGCCCATTGACCGCTGGAGATAGGCACCAGCCCCCCCCCCCCCCCCCCACACACACACACACACACACACACCCCAATGTGCTTTCTGTCACTCTAAATCAGACCCATCTCTGATGTTTTTATTTCTTAAGTTTGTATGAACAGTACATTTTATACCACTTTTACATCTCTGAAGTGAAACAGATGTCACATAAGCACTTGAGGAAGTGGGACACTAAATGTAAACAATGGATAAAACAAAATAACATATTTTGTGAGGTACTGGTTAGAGATAGTTGGGAAGCACTGATCTAGGTAATGCACCACAAGCATTTTTATTTTAGCTTGTTTGGCATAGAAACAATTAGAATCCTCTTCTTTTTCTGTCACTCCCAATACGTACATAACACACACCAATTTCTATGTCACAGCTGATGCCTTCATTAAATCTAATAAAATCTATAGTAACTATAGTCTGGTGACTAGTGTCTAGTTTAGCTACATTTAGCTTAGCTGGAGTAATATAGCCTAAAGGTTGGTTTATGCTTGACGCGTCCGCGAGGTCCGCAAGGCTCCGCGCGGAAAAGTTGCGTCATTTTGCGTCATTTTAACAACCACGCCCCTCTACCACGCCTCCGCACGGACCAAAATTTCCACAACGCACACCTAGGAAATTTTCTAACCACGCGGACGGTCAGACGCAGAAAAGCATGGCGGACCGGCAAGAACTAGTATGGCAGAGGTTCGTAAATACAGACATTTATATGATTCAGCTCTCAAAGATCGCCGTGATCAACATGTTGTTAATAATTCTTGGAGAGAAATAGCTCGCACGGTCGGAAAAGACGAGGACGCTGTAAAGCAGTGTTGTAAACAGTAATTTCTACTTCTATGGTGTCGTGTTGGATGCATGCCGTAGAGCTCCATGCTGCCCCGTTCAGTTTGGGAGAATATTGGCTCACCGCAGAGACGAGCCGCATGAACCGTAAACGCTGCGAGTTGTGAAGAGCGTTCCATCCGCGAGCCGCATCACCAAGCGGAAAGTGAATGCGTCAAGCATAAACCAAGCTTAACTCTGCCTCAACTGGTGACTTTTTTACTTCACTGTCAGCCAGACAAAATGTTGCTGCAGAGAAACGCCCAAGGTACTGACCCCACAATAGAAAATCAGAATGTCCACATTTATTTCAAACAATCTCAAACGTCACACTAAAATAAAGCTTTTAGCTCTGATTTAATTATTTCCTTATTGATATCAGTTTTCCCTTTGTTGTAGGTAATCCTCAGGTGTCAGCAGGAGGAGGTGACCACCTGCATAACGGAGCACCCTGGTTCTGAGCCAGTTGCACCTTTGTGCAGCTCTTTGGGGAGACGATGATCAGCAGGTTAAACAACTGTAAAATTGATTTTGTTCATACTTTTTGTTTAGAACTCATACATCACCAGTTTTTCTTTCTTACAGACACATGCCTCCGTGTGGTCAGGTGGTGTTGGTGTGATCTGGTAGGGCACACCCATGTCGTCATCTCCTGTCTCCAGGATCATGATGGGAGTTCTCTGTGCCTGTAAAGCAGGGGTATTTACTTCTGGGCCTGGAGGGGCGGTATCCAGCACGTTTTAGTTTTAACTCTGTTTCAACACACCAGATTTCAGTCAGCAGATAATTAACAGGCTTCTGCAGAGCTGCTGCACAGGTAATTCAACCACTGATTCAAGTGTGTTGGAGCAAGGAAACAACTAAAACGTGCTGGATACCAGCCATCCAGGACTAGAATTGAATACCCCTGCTATAAAGCCTTCCTCCCTCCTCAGGACTTTAAACATTAGTATTTTATTATGTTTACCTGATTTAGTAAATAAATCTCAATTTATAAATTTCCTGTTTTGATGCCTGTCCATAAAATCCTGCATTAGACAATGAAAGCTGAATGGATGCCTTTCATTCACGTTGGCATTCAATGTATTTTTTAAGATACACTTGAAATTAATGTAACGGGTCCCAGGAGTGGTAACTGCCGTCACAAGTAGGTTACCTGTATAAAGCAGGCAAAAGCAGAGTACTGAAGACAGGATGCCTCTCTTTTCCTTCCAGTTCACGTCTCATTTATTTTACAAACTCATGAAATTATAGTCACACGGTTCATTTCTGTTACTCCATTTCAGTTCCTTATAATTTCACTCCAAACAAACAACTTACATCACCCCTCAAGTTGCTTCTCACAGCATTCTAGTCAGAACGTATATTTCATTTTAGGTGACAAACACATTTCTATTGTTGATTACTTTAAACAATCACTCTCTGCCAATAGTTCATATTGAGGTTCTTTTTTACAGTGTATCACTGAATTCAATCATAGCGTGCTATCTGCAATCAAATGTTACCAATCAACCATGCTCTGTGTAAAACAGACTACTGAAATAAATTGATAAAATGTCCATGTGCTATATGATCTTACAAACATCAAAACAGGAAATTATTAACAGGGTTAAACATTTGAACTTTGCCACTCAGTTAAACTATTCTTATAAAACACACTCTTTTCTTGTCACTGTCTGTAATACAGTAGAAAAAGTTCGCCAAATACAATCATACTCCTTTTTAATAGCGCTGAGACTCCCGTTTCAGCATAATAGCGGACACACGGAAAACCGTTGTCCCGGTAACAGCCGTTTGTTAGTTTACCGGCCGTTTGACCTAAGATGGCTGCCGCGAGTGAAACCGTTACATATTAAACAGTTTTTTGTTCAATTTAACTAAAGCATAACAACGTGGCACTGACATATATATATTGCTACCAGCTTAATAAAACAACTTTTAAGAGTTTATTCACATTTTCTGACCTGTATAAAGCAGGCAAAAGCAGAGTACTGAAGACAGGATGCCTCTCTTTTCCTTCCAGTTCACGTCTGAGGAAACGTCAGGCGCAGGCATCCCTTTATCAGTCCCCAGAACAACAAATCCATAAACAAAGGTTCCGCTCTGACTTAATGTGTCCATAAATAAAACATAAGCGTTTAAAAGACAAATAATATATATATATATATATATGATCAAGATTTAAATGTGGCAATCCATTTCATGGGTGCTACACGCTCCCCGACAACAAAAGTGGCCCCCGACACTTTGACCGAAAAAAAAAAAGATTTTACAAGAACCTCCAACTAGTTCCAAGTTTACTCAACCTACACACGTGGAAACAACCAGCTGGCCCGTACTCAAACAAACATTGGGAAAAGAGGCGGTGTACAGTGGTATGGAGTAAACTGTGTCCCATGGAATGGTGGCAAACCTGGATGTAATTGTCCAAAACTGACAGCAGGAGCAAGGTAACAGTTTGCAGTGTGAACCACAGGATGTGGCTGGTAAGTTGGGTGACCCAAAGATGAGTATGTTAACATTTCTCTTGGTCTTCTCTGTCTAGTAGATCTCCGTGGGTGAATAGAAGGACTCTGTTCAGGCTCCGACATCCCCTGTTGCTGGGGTCCAGGCGGAGGGTATTCTACATCCCCATCAGGAGGGTCAGCTGTCCGATCATCCTCTGGTTGTATTTGATATGGGTATTCCTGCACAACTTCAGGTTGCAAGTCATTCTGCCATGCAACACCTTCACATGCCTCAACCGCCTGCTGCACGGTTCCCTTCTCAGTTCCACTTTGTCTGTACGCTGCCGTTTCAGATGGGGTGCCACTGTGATCATGTGCATTCCCCTCCTGCACCCTTTGTCTTGACCCATTCTGGATTTTAGTCAACTTCCTTTTAGGAAAGGGTGACATATGAAGCTCTGGGCTCCCCTCCTCAGGGATCATCCGTTCCTCAGGGAATGTAGTCCTTCCTGGCACGGTCCAATTTATTGGTACCCTTAGCCAGTATCGAGCCCCGGATTCCTCATCCGACTCAGATGTTTCTGGTTGGACTGATTTGTCTTTTCTGCCATTGACTCTATCCACGTTGTTTCTCTTTTTCCTCTGTGTCTCTTTGTTGCTGTGTGAGAGGTGTTCCATTGGTAGATCATTGACTAACAACAGCAGATTTCGGTGTAGGGTCCGGATTCTCCCCTTGTCATCCCCTTCAGGGTAAACAATGTACACAGGGTTATCTTGGACCTGTTCTTTAACCACGTATATCTTCTTTTCCCAATAGGAGTGCAGTTTCCCAGGTCTTCCCTGCTCTCCTAGGTTCCTGACAAGGACCCTGTCTCCAGGCTTCAGGACAACCCCTTTTACTTTATGGTCATAGTAGGTCTTGTTTTTGGCACTTGATGACAGGCTGCTATTTTGGGCTATCCGGTATGCTTCTGACATCCTCTTGCGCCACTTCTCGGCATATCCCTTGTGTGTCAGAGTCATCCTCTTTAGCCAAACCAAACAGAAGGTCCACCGGGAGTCGAGGGTGTCGGCCATACAGCAAGAAATGGGGAGAATAGCCCGTTGACTCATGTCGAGTGCAATTATAGGCATGAATAATCTGCGGAAGGTGTTCTTTCCATGTCTCCTTTTCTTTCTCTGTCAGTGTACGCAGCATTTGTAGTAGTGTGCGGTTGAACCTTTCAGCTGGATTACTCTGGGGATGATACGGGGTTGTTCTAGAGTGGCCAACTCCAGACAGGTGTCCAAGAGTCCGGAACAGCTCGTTCTCAAACTCCCGCCCTTGGTCATGATGTAATTTGTTGGGGAATCCAAAACGAGGGACAAAATCATTATAAATCCGCTCAGCTGCTGTGTGACCCGATTTATTTTTCGTTGGGTAGGCCTGTGCGAATCTTGTGAAGTGGTCGACCACCACTAAGATATACTCATAACCGCCCTTGCATTTCTCGAGATGTAGATAGTCAATACAAACCAGCTCTAGAGGTGAGTTGGACTTTAAGCTGCTCATGGGCGCCCGTACACGAACGGTTGGTTTCTTTTGTTTTATGCAGGGACACCTCCTAGTTATATGGTCCTCTATGCAGTCCTTCATTTGAGGCCAGTAGAATCTTTCTCTAGCAAGGTGTAACACCATTTCAGTGCCAACGTGGCCCATGTGATCATGAAGGTGTCTAAGCACCATAGTCTGATACTTGTTGGGTAAGACCAGCTGTTTCCGCTCTGGTGTTTTCCTGTATAGAATTCCATCTTCCAGGTCAAGTCGTTCCCATTCGCGGAGAAGCCTGTTAGCAGACCACCTTAAAGATCTTCGGATGTCATCGGTAAGTCTAGTATTTGACTCTTTCAACCTTACAATCTCTCCGATTGCTGGATCCTCCCTTTGGGCTTCAACTAAACTGTCATGTCCAATTGTCTGTAGAGGTGGGTGTGGTTGCAGAATAACATCTTGTGAAGAAGCCATGAGAGCAGCCACCCAGGCCACCTCCCCTCTCTTGGCGACCCTAGCGCCCTCCCAGGCGGTACTCACCACCTCCTGGGGCAATTATTCTGTACAAGTCGATATAAAGTGTTCAATGTCGAGGGGAACACGGGACAGAGTATCCGCATCCACATTTATTTTTCCTGGTCTGTACTTGATGTTGAAACGAAAGTCGGACAGTTCCCCTACCCAACGATGACCAACTGCATTCAGCTTGGCTGTACTCATAATGTATGTGAGTGGGTTGTTGTCCGTGAAGATAGTAAAATGTGGAGCATAAAACAGATAGTCCCGGAATTTTTCACACACTGCCCACTTTAGAGCCAAGAACTCCAACTTGCCACTGTGTAGATGGTAGCCTCGCTCTGCGGGTGTGAGAGTTCGTGATCCGTAACTGATGACTCGTAACTTTCCACACTGTTCTTGGTACAACACAGCACCAAGACCCCGCTCAGATGCATCTGTGTGGAGTATGAAGGGTTTGTCAAAGTCTGGGTATGCTAAGATTGGAGGCTGTGTCAACATATTGACGAGCTGCTCGAGAATTTCCTGATGGTAAGTGGTCCATTCAATGGGTGTTTTGGATGACAGCTGAGGCCCCTTTGACTTCCCCTGATGGGAGTGAGTTTGTGATGTTGGAGACTTTCCCTTAAGTAGCTCATATAGTGGTTGAGCGATTCTTGAAAAATTCTGGATGTACGACCGGTAGTAGCTTAGGAATCCAAGGACCCTCCTTAGGTCACCTACGGTCCGTGGTGTATTAGCTTTCAGAGCCATCACAGCATCTAGGTCTTTGGGATCCACACGAACTCCCTCTGCACTGACCAATCTTCCAACATAGCGAACTTCAGCTTTGAACAGCTCACACTTTTCAGGGCGTAGTTTCACACCTTGACACTGCAATGACTGAAGTACTTTCCGGAGCACTTCTACATGCTCTTCAAAAGATTGTGAGAAGCAGAGAATGTCATCCAGGTATGGTATACAACAGTCATCTCTCAGGGGACCAAGGACCTCCTCCATACTTCTCTGAAATGCTGCAGGAGCATTTGAAAGACCAAACGGGATTCTCACCCACTCAAATAGACCCCAGGGTGTGACAAAGGCGGTAAGGTGTCGTGAGTCTTCAGCCACAAACCCCTGGTGATACGCTTTCCCTTGGTCAAGGATACTAAACATACTATACCCTCCCAAGGTATCAAGCAGGTCTCTTATTCGAGGCAACGGGTGTCGGTCTGGCACAGTCTTTTGGTTTAGTAGACGGTAATCGATGCAGAGGCGCAATGTGCCATCCTTCTTTCGGACACACACAATAGGAGCAGCATAAGATGATTTAGATTTTACTATCCATCCTCTCACAAGGAGTTCTTGGATGTAATCCTTTACTTCCTTCAAAAGAGGTTTTGGTATAGATGTATAAGCTCTCTGCACAGGAATTTCGTCCTTCAAATTGATTACCATCTGCAGGGTTGGGATGCATCCTATGTCACTTGAATCTCTGGCAAAGGTTTTGGACTCCTCATAAAGCATTTTCCTGGCAACCTCTTGTTGTTCTGTTGTCAAATGGTCAATGTTTACTGGTGGGTCCCAGAGAGGTGGAGTACACTCAGTTGGGCCGGCAATAATGTTATTGACTCCCACATTGGGAATAGGTTGGTTTGGACAATCGACATTCAAGATCCGTTCAATAGGCTGTAGAGTGCCTAGAAATGTTCTTTTTGGCAAGGTAATGTCATGTTTGGTGTCGTTAGTTACTGTGATCATTACATAGGGCTTGGTGCCTTGCTTTATGTGTGCCAATCCTGTGCACACTTCAAGCTGCTCTAAGGACTGACTGCCCTCTTCAGCTTCAAACAATACTGGATGATCAGAGTAATCCATGGTCGGTGACAGCTGACATTTCAGCCAAGTGACTCTTTGAGCAGGAATAACCATGTCTTTTCCTCCTATCCTTAGAGGACAATGAGGCTGGCTTGGTCCTTTTGTTTGGATAAAGCTCACTAGTGCTTCGGCCCTTTCAGGGTCAACAGAGATGGCATTGTGGAGTAACTTGACCATTGTTGGTATAGCTTGTTGTGGCTTTCCCTCAATTATTTGTTCTATGACATTAAAACCAATCAGTGGTCTCTCCATGGGCAAACTGCTGATTAATACTGGAACACCAATAGACAGACTGGGGTCTTCGCTCCCAGGAAGATTTATCACTATGGGTACCCAGCCATCAAATGGGATGAGGTCACCATTCACTGCATAAACTTTCAGTTCATCCATTTCCTCAAGGATTTCTGAAAGTTGGTGTAGGGCAAGATCAGGCAAATACCTGTTCTTCCAGTCCATGCTTATAATGCTGACTTGTGCTCCAGTGTCAAGTAGAGCAGTTACAGCCAAACCATTCAAATTGCACTGAATCAATGCTTTTTTTCCAATTAGTTTGGCAAGCGTTCCTTGTTTTGTACACTGGACTGAACCAATATTAGGCTGAGGAGATGGCTCTCCTTGCTTACAGACAGGAGCTTGTGTAGTTTTTAACATCGTCGTGTTGGGTTTTAGTGCATGGCTGGTTTGAATCCCAAAGTTTCGTGAATTGTCTGGTTGGGGCTGTTTTAATCCGATCACTGGGTGCCCCGCTGCAGCGATTGGTCTATGTTTCCCTGATTCTGTTGTTTACGTAAGCAGCCCACAGCTCGGTGACCATCCTCCCCACAGAAGAAACAATGGGAACAATCAGAGCGATTTCCCTCCACACAGCTTGGACAGCCATATGATTTCTTCCTATCTCTTCTTCTGTTTTGGACAGGAGGCACAACTGACTCGGGCCCATGTAGCTGACTCTGTTGTCTCATTGTCTCCACCAGGTTTGTGAGCTCTTCTATCTTAGCTGTGAGTTCTTTGATCGGGTCTGGCTTGGTTTTGGGACTATGGCTCCCTTCCTTATTACACTCCTGGACTATGTTGAGTTCCAACTGAGCACTATGCGCACCTGTGGCATGTCTGCGAGCAGGCCCCATCCTCTTGTGCCTTTCACTTTCCTCACTAGTGATCCTTGTTAAGTGACGTAGAATGGTTTCGTCACTAACATCACTAGATGACAACAAAGGTTTCAACTCTCGCCGAATGTCACTGTGTTTGTATGCTAGCCCTTGGTAGACTGTGTGTAGAAAAACATCTTGAACCGTAGCAGGAGTGTAATTTATTCCTGAGTCTGACAGTTTGGAAGTGAACATGACCTGCTGTTTTAATCCTATGACCCGATATAGGAACTGCTGGGGACTCTCACTCTCCTCCTGTCTAGCACACATCAATTCTTGGAAAAGTTCGGTACTGTTCTTTTCCCTGAGATGTGCTTGTAGAAACCCCTTAAGCTCCATCACAGTCAGGTCATCTTTGTTTATTAACATGTCCTTAAAAGTGCCAGGTTTTACAATCCTGAGCACACCTCGTATTATTTCTGCATCAGGGAACCCATCCTTTTGTCCTTCTTTCATCTGTTTACAAATATTATTGTAGCTTATGTCTGAGGAATGGTCACCAACCTGGCCACCTTGCACCTTGAACTCTCTCCTCTGGAGGTAGGAGAGCTCACGTAGTGAGATTATTTCCTCTCTGGTTGGTTGAGCTGTCAACTGGTGTACTGACCTTTGTTGGTGGGTGTGTCTGTGTTCTGAATCGGGTTGGGTAGGTGGTGGAGAAGAGGGCTCAGTTTGCTGGTTGGTGATGTTTTGTCTCAACATTCTGCCCAGCTCCTCATAGCTGTTGAGCATCCCTTGTAGCTCCAAGGTCTTGTTCCCTGAAGCAGTTCTGGCAGGACCTGGTCTGGTAGTCTCATTACTCCAGCTCTGTAACACAGGATCAACTGGACCAACATCATACACTCTCCCACCAGTTTGAATCAGGTCACAAATATCATCTTTACCAGCAACATTAACAGGCTGAATAGATTGTGTGCTTACATTGTCTCCAGCACTAGTCATATTACGGTTCTTTACAACAGTATCAATACAGTCTTTCAACACTAACAACTCAGCCATTCCACCGTCCTCTGATTCAAGTAAGTGCTTGCTGTTCATGAAAGTACTGATATAGTCAAAGCAGCTGTCCTGGTCTTCCTCTTCGAATTCTCGTCGGTCTGGACTCGGAACTGAACCCACGTTATTGGCAATGTGGAGGAGCTCTTCAGCTGACAGAGTGAACAGACTCTTCTTAATGTCCCACACAAGTCTCCTTCTTTCACTCATAGCCATGGCAACAGCACCTCTTTGTTTTCCACACGGTGAGTAACGACTGGTGAAGACTTGACCTCCGCCTCAGCTCACAGTTCCCTCTTATGGCTTCAATGAACCTGGTGGTTCCAGATATCATCAGTTGATCAGCACCAGCTCAGCAGATGGCGCCGATCCCGGACGAGCCCCCAAGATTTGTAACGGGTCCCAGGAGTGGTAACTGCCGTCACAAGTAGGTTACCTGTATAAAGCAGGCAAAAGCAGAGTACTGAAGACAGGATGCCTCTCTTTTCCTTCCAGTTCACGTCTCATTTATTTTACAAACTCATGAAATTATAGTCACACGGTTCATTTCTGTTACTCCATTTCAGTTCCTTATAATTTCACTCCAAACAAACAACTTACATCACCCCTCAAGTTGCTTCTCACAGCATTCTAGTCAGAACGTATATTTCATTTTAGGTGACAAACACATTTCTATTGTTGATTACTTTAAACAATCACTCTCTGCCAATAGTTCATATTGAGGTTCTTTTTTACAGTGTATCACTGAATTCAATCATAGCGTGCTATCTGCAATCAAATGTTACCAATCAACCATGCTCTGTGTAAAACAGACTACTGAAATAAATTGATAAAATGTCCATGTGCTATATGATCTTACAAACATCAAAACAGGAAATTATTAACAGGGTTAAACATTTGAACTTTGCCACTCAGTTAAACTATTCTTATAAAACACACTCTTTTCTTGTCACTGTCTGTAATACAGTAGAAAAAGTTCGCCAAATACAATCATACTCCTTTTTAATAGCGCTGAGACTCCCGTTTCAGCATAATAGCGGACACACGGAAAACCGTTGTCCCGGTAACAGCCGTTTGTTAGTTTACCGGCCGTTTGACCTAAGATGGCTGCCGCGAGTGAAACCGTTACATATTAAACAGTTTTTTGTTCAATTTAACTAAAGCATAACAACGTGGCACTGACATATATATATTGCTACCAGCTTAATAAAACAACTTTTAAGAGTTTATTCACATTTTCTGACCTGTATAAAGCAGGCAAAAGCAGAGTACTGAAGACAGGATGCCTCTCTTTTCCTTCCAGTTCACGTCTGAGGAAACGTCAGGCGCAGGCATCCCTTTATCAGTCCCCAGAACAACAAATCCATAAACAAAGGTTCCGCTCTGACTTAATGTGTCCATAAATAAAACATAAGCGTTTAAAAGACAAATAATATATATATATATATATGATCAAGATTTAAATGTGGCAATCCATTTCATGGGTGCTACATTAATATCAGCTGTTTAACAGAGTGGTGCAAAATAATGTCATGATTTTTGCAACAACCTGACCTTCGTGCAGAGAAACTCGGGAGACGAATGAGCTAAAAACAGTTTATTAAAATGTTTGACGGATGACTGAAGAGGTAACTGCTGGAGATCAGGAACCAGAAGCTTCTGCGAGGAAGAGCAGAGGTTAGTAAGAGGCGGTCAGGTTTTTCTTAGACTGTGCAGGTAGCTTACAGAGACTGAGAAACGCCACGGAGATGGAGCCACAGGTTTTAGTGTTTAAAGATCAGAAGGCCCTGAGGTAAAATTGAGTGTTAGTAATGACTAAAGAAAGACTTACAAAAGGAAAAGTTTAGGTACTTACGGTCTGAAGTTGTAGCGCAGACGGGAGACAGCAGAATGGTGGAGAAACAACCAGAAGTCTGGGAGAATGACAGCATGAGTTGCAAGCGGGTGAGCAGAAGGTAGTGGGTAAGCCGACTGCCAGTATGGTTGTGTGATCACTGGGAGCTTCAAGGAAAGAATTCCCATAGATCTGCACAGAAAATGAGAACGTAAGTTTGAAAAACGGCAGAGTCATGGGCTAGATATGGGTTAAAACACTCTGAGTGACCAGCTACCAGCTTTAATTCAAGGATGGGTTTACAGGTGTGTGAGGATGGGCCTGCCCCATGAGAAGAGTTTTCAGGTAAGCCTCTCCATGGTGCTCTGCAATGGTGACTAGCAAGGCTAACGAAGAGATTAAAGGGAACACAAACCCAGGACTCCGACCCAAACTCCTGACAGCAACACAACGACTCCTCATACAGGCGGTTGTTCCACGGGAGTACAGTCACACGCAGCTGCCCGAAGTTCAGCATCAGGCAACCTGTAGGCGATGTAATCATACGTGGCTTCTGAGCATGCAAGTTTACTCTAGCTGTACAGCGTACAATAATAATAAAGATTTATATTCTGCTGTGTTGCTCACCTTACAGGTTCTTTTAAAATCTTAACCTGTGCCTGCTTACAGCAGGTCTTTCAGGTCTTTTGAACTCGACACAGAGAGGTTCAGGCACAGGTACTTAGTCAGACTCCTGAGAAGGTAGAGCATCCACCACCACAGACTCGAACAATAGGTCCATATGCTTGTCAACTGGAAACAATGGGAAAAGATTACCATTAGTACAGATACTTATCCATAACCATCACTGTGGGTTTATTATACAGCATATGAACTACATGAGGTGGGATTGGTCTGCAGTAGGGATGTGTATTTTTGACTGAATTTATTGTAGGAATATTCAATAAACAGTCCAAGCTGATACTTATAACATGAGTTATCTGAACCATAATAGCGGGATTTAAATTTCAATGGTGGAAACAAAACCCAATGCACACTGCTGCCAACTAGCGGTCGACATTTAAAGTGCACCAAAAACAAAGAAAATACACAAATGTTTGCATGTAAATTCTTCCAAAAATTAGATACACTGCTTTTGAAAATGGATGTAATATCTCAGGAAAAAATATCACAATATATTATCATATCGATATTTTAGAGACACAGTTTGAGAATATCGATACAATATCACTGGAAAAATATATCGCGATATATTGCCATATTGATATTTTCTTACATCCCTTGTCTGCAGTGTACTTTGTGTACACTATGGTGTGTCTTAGCTCACCAGCTGCAGTTGATGCATGTGGCCGTGTAGCACTTTCATTGTAATGCAATGCAGTAGTTTTCAATTTAAAAAGAAAGAAAAGAATAAATGAAAAATAAATTGCTTTTAGACAAAAATATAGATTTTATGTAAAAAGTAAATAATTAAAAGCATGTATTTAACTCATTATTGATTATCTGTCCTGGATAACATTCTTTTGATGGAGAATACAGAACAAATGACAGAAAGCACATTGAATCTGATTTGTCCTGTTCTGACGAACAAATGTCAGATCTGTATACTGGTAAGAAATTTATAATCAAACATACTCACTTAGATAATTATTCAGTCAGAGTTACATCATATAATCCATTCGTTTCACTGCAAAAGGAGCAGGCAGAACTATGAACTAGTTTAGCCCGTCCAAGTAACATGGAATAAAAAATACATGTATCTGTATGTAGATGTAGTTTAAATGTCTTCCCACAATAGCTCATGTAGATTCTGTCTGAGTTATACCATAAAAATCCTGCAGTTCCACTAAAAGAGTATTTACCTGCAAAACAGCCTGTTAGCTCAGCTTTCTGCTGCTTCCTCTGTAGCAAGTTAGCAGTACATAGGTTAGCTCCAGTAGCTGCAAAGCCTCTGATGTTCCACAGATTCCTGAAAAGTTAGCAAACTTAACATAAACTGCAATAATTAATTCCACGAAACCAGTAATGAATATGTTGAGTTTTTAATATGTCACTCTGGAACAATAGACCATTGTACCGAGGCTAGCACAATGGCTTGCTTAGCAGCTAGCTAGTGAGCTAACATCTGGTTAAAACCAACTTAAAAAGTGGCTTAACTTACAGATTAACTAAGAAAAGATAAAATATATTATCAATACTCACTTTAGATCCTCAGTAGACACCACAGACAGCAGAAATAATGTGTTTGGGGCTCCAAATTCATGTTGTTGACCGAGGTGGAAAAAAAATGTCTTGGAGGCTACATCACTTCCGGGTCTCTGAACTGTCACTCAAGAGAAACCACTGTCCTATGGGAGAGGACTTCTCAGAAGTCCCACCCACCCAAAAGGGTTGTGTCAGAATTGCAACCAAAAACTCAGGGATTGCAAAGGAGAAAGCCAGAAAGTGTAAGTGCAAATCTAGTAGTGAGAGCAAAGTTGTGAGCAGCGAAAACGAAACTAAGGAAACTGATAACAAAAAACACATAGAGGCAAACAGAAAAAGGAAACATACTTTGTTACTCATTTTAAGAAGTTGATTCAGATCGTAAGTTTTTCTTTTGAAACATTTTTTTCTCTCTCAATGTCTTAATATTTGTTTGATCTTCAAAGTGTTTTTCTTGATCCTATTGGCACAAATCTAATCCGATACATATCCATCAAGCTTACTTTAATTCAGGTTGAACAGATATCAGTGCTTTTTAAAATCACACACAACAAAAGTTTGAACTAGATTATGTCACAGTTGATTAATAAAGGAAAATCAGGGCGGCTATTAAAGATCCAGAGTCCTACTGAGGGGATCTGCTCCGTCCGTGTGCAGCGGTCTCTGGCAGAACTCCAGAACCGATGCAGACTGCTTCAGAGAAAAAAATCTGGCTCTCTGTTCTTTTTATTAGAGCGCTCACTGCCTTCAGAAACTGCTGATGTGCCAATGCAGAGTCAGAACACTTCCTGGGCTTGTGCCCAACATGGTAGGATTCTGCAAAATAAGGAGTTCATCCAATTTAGTGATTACTTTGTAGACATTCTAAATCAAGGAACGATGCCTTCTCTGTATTAAGTGTATTGCTGTTTCCCCAAAACCAAACATCAGTAGAGCAGTGTTCAAACCTGCATATCCAAATCGTTAGACTTTATTTACAGCACAAAAATACCTGCATGAGTCACTGTGTGCTAACACGAGGTACGCCCTTGACCTACATAGAGAGAATGCACAGAATCAGTCACAGTGCTGTTGCTGCTGCTGGGACAGGTTCCTCCTAAACTGGGAATCAATCACCTCGGATACATTTATAAAGGTAAATGCATCAGATTGGTTCAGAGTCTGCATAACAACCAATTAAATAACACAGCCTAAACTTTAAAGAATGTCTGTTTTTTAATCAACACATTTTGCAATCAAAGGTGCATAAAATAAATAAATAAACAAGAACACAGGTAAATAGACAGTAATAAGAACAACTATTGCATAAAGATCAGGAAGAGGATGCATGGTGGAGCAGTTGGTGTAGCACTGTTGCTTGCAGAAGGAAGGTTGCAGGTTCAAATCCCAGCTGCCGCCTTTCTGTGCCGAGTTAGCAAGTTCTCCATCAGAGGTGTGGGTTTTCTCCGGGTACTTTGGCTGCAGACTGAAAGCTTCTCCATTAGGTTGATTGAAGGCTCTATCGCCTCACTCACACCAAATATGGAATGGATGCAGTCCGGTTTCCACAGATCATTGAGTCCGACCAAACCATTCCCATTCAGCACCGAAAGTTTCCATGCAGAGAATTTTTTTTCCAGACGCTCCATGTGGATTGTCATGAAGTATATATATGAGACAGACAGGAAGTGATATGTTTCAACAAGGTATATTTGGTGTATTTCAAAGTAAAACATGTGTTGCGTTGTTTTATCCAGCTTTCTTGGTATTATTAACAACAGGGATGTAAGTTCACAGTGTATGATAATTCACGTTATTTTACAAGTTTAACTTTAAACTTAATAAACGTAGTCTTATCAAACCTGCTGTCAGTCGTGGCAGATGGACGCTCATAATGGGCCAGGATCTGCTGAAGGTTTTTTCCAGTTAAAGGAGCGTTTTCCTCTCCACGGTCGCTACGTGCTTGCTCCGTATGGCTGTAAAGTCACTGACACAACAAGTCACTTGATGCATTCTGCTGGGTTTCCTCACTTAGGAAACTTTTAAATATTTAGCATAATGAACTGAACTAGTGCGCTGATGCATAGGTTCAGATGGAATGTTTACTTTGTAAATAAAGACATGTTTATGTTTATTCATTTAGCAGACGCTTTTATCCAAAGCGACTTACAATTCATAACCTATGGGGTATGTTGTGATCTGTGGGGGAAACCGGAGTACCCGGAGGAAACCCACGCATGCATGGGGAGAACACGCAACTCCATTCAGAAAGGGTGCAGCCGAGTTTCGAACCTGCAACCTTCGTGCTGCGAGGCAACAGTGCTAACCACTGCGCCACCATGCAGCCCAAATACATGAATAAACTGAAATGAATTGTGTCAAATTTCGAATCCTCTGATGTTCTCGTGGGAGCAGATTTTCGGAGACGTTCAGCACACGATTTGTAGTTGGTAAAAATGGTCGTCTGGCTGGAATCCATTTGGAAACTGGACCAAATTTCTTCTATGCTTGCCCCTGCTGAAAAACCGGCATAGAGCAACGTATGTTATGTTTTGGTGCTTGTTTGGTCCAGAATGGGATGATGGTCCAGAATCCATTGACCAGCATTTTATGCCTTGATGGACTTGGAGACCTGTCCATGGTGTCCACTCATTGACCCCTGGAGATTGACGCCAGTGGGTAATTGGGTGGGTGGATGGAAGACAAAAGCACAGGATCTAAAAATGAAAGAATGAAACTGACAGAGGTGTGACCAAGTCACTGCTCTGCAGGTCACAAGCAAGTCACAAGTCTTTCTAGTAAAGTCTCGAGTCAAGTCCAGGTCAAAGACAACCAAGTCTAAGTCGAGTCCAAAGTCAGTGATGTGGAAGTCCATGTCAAGTCCTAGTCCTTAACTTTGAATTTTCAAGTCATAATCAAGTCATCTGTCCAACTTCAATTTAATGACAATGATAATAAACTTCAGAAATAAAAAGCTTCATTTATTTGCTCAAACAAGCAGAAAGTGCAACTGAAACTGAGAATAAGCAAAGTACTGCTGCATTTAGTAATAAATCAAACCCAGAACGAAGAATGATTTATGATTTTTGTCCATGTCGGGCCACTTTTGTGCTAAAATATCAAATATGCTCAAGTTATCATCAGGTCAACAGATGCAAGTCGATTCAAGTTGCAAGTCATTGGCGTTCAAGTCCAAGTCAGGTCAAAAGTCTTTATTGATTTTATCAAGTCAAGTTAGAAGTCATTAAAATAATGACTCGAGTCCAAGTCATGTGACTCGAGTCCACTCCTCTGGAATCTGAGGACTAAAAAATCCATCCATCCATCCATCCATCCATCCATCCATTTTCATCCGCTTATCCGGAGTCGGGTCGCGGGGGCAGTATCATAAAGCGAGAGGCCCAGACTTCCCTCTCCCCAGCCACTTGGGCCAGCTCCTCTGAGGGAATCTCAAGGCGTTTCCTGGCCAGGTGAGAGACATAGTCCCTCCATCGTGTCCTGGGTCTACCTTTAGGTCTCCTCCCGGTTGGACGTGCCCGGAAAACCTCACCAGGGAGGCATCCAGGAGGCATCCTGACCAGATGCCCGAGCCACCTCAACTGGCTCCTGTCGATGTGGAGGAGCAGTGGGTCTACTCCGAGCCCCTCCCGAATGACCGAGCTTCTCACCCTATCTTTAAGGGGGAGCCCAGCCACTCTTCGGAGAAAACTCATTTTGGCCACTTGTATCCGCGATCTCATTCTTTCGGTCACTACCCAAAGCTCATGACCATAGGTGAGGGTAGGAACGTAGATCGACCGGTAAATCGAGAGCTTCGCCTTCTGACTCAGCTCTCTCTTCACCACGACAGACCGGTACAACGCCCGCATCACTGCAGATGCAGCACCAACCCGCCTATCGATCTCACGCTCCAGTTTCCCCCCACTCATGAACAAGACCCCAAGATACTTAAACTCCTCCACTTGGGGCAAGACCTCATCCCTGACCCGGAGAAGGCATTCTGCCCTTTTCCAAATCAAGACCATGGTCTCAGATTTAGAGGAGCTAATTCTCATCCCAGCTGCTTCACACTCGGCTGTGAACCGCTCCAGCGAAAGCTGAAGATCACGTTCTGATGAAGCCAACAGGACCACATCATCTGCAAAAAGCAGAGACCTGATCCTGAGGCCACCAAAACAGATCCCCTCCACACCTTGGCTGCGACTAGAAATCCTGTCCATAAAGGTTATGAACAGAATCTGTGACAAAGGGCAGCCTTGGCGGAGTCCAACTCTCATTGGGAAAGAGCCCGACTTACTGCCGGCAATACGGACCAAGCTCTGACACCGGTCATACAGCGACCTAACAGCCCGTATCAGAGGGCCTGGTACCCCATACTCCCGGAGTACCCCCTTCAGGGCCCCCCGAGGGACGCGGACAAACGCCTTCTCCAAAGCCACAAAACACATGTAGACTGGTTGGGCAAATTCCCACGCACCCTCCAGGATGCCCCTAAGGCACATATGTCAGACACAAGGCCCGCGGGCCAGATGCGGCCCGCGGAGCATTTTTATGTGGCCCGCGAGGTAAATATCAAAAATATATTAAAACTGGCCCGCTGGCCGATTTTACCGCAAAGATTTCAACGCCCATGATGCTTTGCGGCGTTAGCGCGGAGCCGACGCGCCCCCTCCTTCGTGTTTTTTCCAGCATCTGCTGCCGGTGTCTGCAGCTCTGCTGTCTCGGACAAAATGAACACTCTTCTCACTCAACGCCGAGTTCACTCAGCTATTTTCTGACGTTGAAGCCCAAAAACGGAGATTCTAGCCGCTCAGTAATGTGTTCACGACTGAAAGAGAAAGTTTTCCAACTAACGTCCAGACAGAGCCGATATAACTCCAGCGAGCAGCATGACTCTGTGGCTGCTGTCGTTGTGTTTCCTCCCTGACACACAACAACGTGGTCAAGCTGCTCAGACATGTTCATCAGCACAAACCTATGTGAGCAGCTGTTGTCATCTAATGTTGTCATTATTATGATGAAGATGAACAAAACAACAGGAGTCTCCTCCTCAGCTCAGATCAACCCCATGATGCAGGTATCTGGCTGGAACAGGTGAGCATCACAGTAAACCAGTGGAGCAAACTGAGCTTTAAATATGTTGGTTTGATGCTCTTTTTCTGCTCCAAAACATGAAAGTTAACAGGTGAGATGTTGTATTTTCATTTCAGATAAAATGATATTTTTATTTTGTTGTTGGCCCGTGAGAAAATATTTAACCTACAGTAAACAGGAAGTGGAAAGGCTGCAGATAGATGAATAGAATAGAAAATCCCTTTATTGTTCCTCAGTGAGGAAAGCTAGACGTCACAGCAGCGATGACTCTTATTAAAGGAGAAAAAAAGGAGAATAAAAAATAAAAAAAATGAATAAACAAAACATAAATCCTGAATAGATTTAAAAAATGCTGATTATACCACAAGTAACGAATACCACTGATGCCTTTTATTTAAAACTGACTTGCTCGTGTGTAATTTGGTTATTCCACATTCAGTGTTAATGCAGAAATATGTTTGTTTCCAAATTTAAAGGTTCAAAATTGCATGATTGTTGATAAAGAAAATGTGCAAATTTGCCGTCACTTTTTCAAAAAAAAAATTTAAGTTTGGCCCTCGACTCCGTCCCAGAGTTTCATTTCGGCCCCGTGTGAGTTTGAGTTTGACACCCCTGCCCTAAGGGTATAGAGCTGGTCCAGTGTTCCACGGCCAGGACGAAAACCACAATGCTCCTCCTGAATCTGAGGTTCAACTATCCGACGGGCCCTCCTCTCCAGAACCGCTGAATAGACCTTACCAGGAAGGCTCAGGAGTGTGATCCACCTGTAATTGGAACACACCCTGCGGTAGGGCTGCTCGATTATGGCAAAAATAATAATCACGATTATGGTGACTGAAATTGAGATCACGATTATTTAGGACGATTTTTCAATTTATGTTGATTTTATTTGTTTTTATTCAGTCATAAAACTGCTCAGGGCACAATCAGGACAAAAATAAGAAACAAGATGATCACTAAAAGAACTCCTGATTCCCAGGATAAAAAGACCAATATACTTATAGCTCATAGTCTATGACCCAAGGGCTATAGACCTTGAGTCTAACCAGTACAGACCCAAATACCAATATCTTGCAAATACTGACAGCAAGAATTATACAGAGGCATTTATAACAAATAAATGCAAATAAATTCATGTTCACAAAATGTTACATAACATTTATTGAGTTGTGTCAAGGTGCTGTAGGAGAGTGCACTAGCACAGTGTCCTCAGAGAGATTAGTTATCAGCGTGAGGAACTTATTTCTACCTTATTTATAAACTATTTATTTACAGGCCCATCAGTTAATGTAATAATTGTCCCAACCACAGCTGCACCCCCCCCCCCCCCCACCCCCCCCCACCCCGGTCTCACAGCAATCGGGCAAGCTGCACGTGTGTTTAGCACGCTGCACGCGCACATTTAGCTGTTTTTAGCTGCTCATGAGACCGCAGGTGCGGTGTGTGTGTCACTCACTCTGGTTACTCCAACAAGGAGCCGGCTCCGAGAGCTGTCTTTAGCGACTGACGCATCACTGCATCATTCCCTTTCCTAATGTTGTGAAGAACGGTCCGGAGCACAGGCGGAGTGTTTAGCTAACCTGCAGGAAATGTCGACGACAGTTATCCAGAAAGTAGCTAAGGGTTAGCAGAGATGTTTCTGAGATGTTCGCTAGGTACTTTTAGGATTAAAAAGTCAAGAAGGGGGTCTGAAAAGCTGCTAGAAATAGCGTCAAAGTCGCTAAGTTGGCAACACTGTGGAGGAGCGCTTCATTTGCAACTCAGGGCAGCGCAAGCGGGAGGAGCAAATAATCGGCTTGTTTTGTTTTTTATAATCGTTCAAAACTCAGATCGTAATCGTGATTAAAATTCGATTAATTGAGCAGCCCTACCCTGCGGTCCCCTTTTTTAAATAAGGGGACCACCACCCCGGTCTGCCAGTCCAGTGGGACTGCCCCCGATGTCAACACGATATCAGCCAACACAGCCCCACAACATCCAGAGCCTTAAGGAACTCCGGGCGGATCTCATCCACCCCTGGAGCCTATAAAATCCAGACAGGCTAATTACTTGATGTGGATCAGCTGAGTTATGAAATGAGTGAAAATAAATAAATAACAACTTGAGTGATACAACTCACGACATGAAAGAGTTTTTATTATCGCGGCTGCATGGTGGCACAGCTGTTGGCACTGTTGCCTCGCAGAAAGGAGGTTGCAGGTTCGAAACCCAGCTGTGGCCTTTCTGCGTGGAGCTGCATGTTCTCCCCATGCATGCGTGGGTTTCCTCCGGGTACTCCGGCTTCCCCCACAGATCACAACACACCCTAGTTTAACAATTGTACCTTGCTTTGGATAAAAGTGTCTGCCATATAAATAAACATAAATATAAAATTATTTTTCACAGACTCAGTGTTCAGCTCATATGTAACAGCCTGAAGACATAAAGTACAGCTTTTATGTATTCTAGGTCACAAATGTGTAGCGGGGGGTCATTACTGTTTCTGCCACTTTAAAGCCACGTCTAATCATTAAAACCTGTGTACTGTAGTGTTAACTACCCTGTTTGACCTGATATATTTCCATATGGAAATCTGTGTTGAATATAATGTGACCTATTTTACTTTTTCATCACTAATGATGTTTTTGTACCGTTAATAATTCTGCCTGAAGGATTCGGGGAAGCTTTAATAAATTTATAAAACTCGCAGGGGGTCAACAGTGAGACACACTCCTTCGGTCGCTTTACCGCTGCAGCTGTGTGGAAACACAATCATTGGGTTGGCGCGGTGTGCCTTAATGTGGGGTGGATTTTCCTCAGCGTGGAAGTCCTCAAAGCCTGTTGGGTAGCTGTGATTGCTGAAGTGGTGTGACTAAGGAGAGCAAAGTGTTCTGGTCTGAATGGAGTATGTTGCTCATCTGAGAGTGCATGTACTGTCCCATGTGACATTCATCGTCTCTGTTTGGAGGGGGATTAGAGCTTCACTTCTTCTGTTTTGGCATTTTGAGGTTTCTTTCCTCAGAAGGCTTTGCTGCACGCTCTATGATCTTGTCCCTCAACCAAATGTCAGCCTTCAAACCCAGAGAAATGGGCGGTGAATCACAGCTCAGCCACCAACACGGCTTCATCTGTCAAGGTTTTGTTACGGAGGCTTTTCTTTTGGAAGTGAAATTAAATAGGTCATCTTTATCTGGAAATGGAATTAATCAAGACATTTAGGTAACGTCTCTGTATTGTAATACAATGCAATTAAATCAATAATAAAATCAGGCAAAAACAACTAAATGCAAATCAAGCAGAGTTGACAGTATTGTATCTCTGTGGTTATTTCATAATATAAAAAATATTAATTCTAAGCCTAAAATGTTTGGATGCGGCTGTAGTTAACCCTTTAAAGGCATACTATGCAACTTTTTCCATATGTTTAAATCATTTTCTTGAGCCAGTATGTGCTAAAATGAGCCTGTACAGGGTTAATGAAATTTGCCTCAGACCCCCACCACCCTATTTGGCCAGAATATTGCTTTTGCAACTTCAGAGTGCCAGTCTGGTCTGTTGGACTTAGGAAAAAAATGGAGCTGGCATGCCTGGTGCTGTAGTCTGCTTCCAGCATGTTTCCTGCATGTTTTAGATCATGAACACAGCTGATTTGTTTGACTGAGTTATGGACCGCTCCTGTAGACACTAAGGAAGGCTGGGGAGACATTTCAGCAGTTAGATTGATGTGGCAGTGTGAGTGTCCTGTCACAATGTCCCGATAGATCATGCACCCTGGCTACTTGGCCAAGGGGATGTCCCTTTGGCTGACTGGTTAGAGCGTATGACTCTCACCCGGGAGTCTGGGGATCGAATCCCGCCCGGGCCCTCGTTAATCCGCCTTGCCACATTAAGATGTTAAAAAGATGAACGCACAGCGAGGAGATATGTTTCGGTTTTGGTTCTACTAAACGGGCACTAGGGGGTGCTAAAAGCAAGCAGATCTGTCAAGTGTGCCTTTAATGTTTCACTGAGAAAATAATAAATGAAAGCAATTCATTTGGTGCAAAGGTACTCATGATATAATGGAAGGTAAATAGTGATAATGTGATGTTTAACTTCTTATTCAAGGATGTCATCATCAAAACAACTCATGATCTTGACAAATTTTATGAAACGCTCAGAAAGCGATATTTCGATTCACATAATTTTTTGCGTAGCTTTAATTCTGAACCGTTCTTGTTTCAACCTGCAACCCTCCATCTTCCTGCATTCAGCTTGATTCATTAGAAACTTCATTTAATCTAATTTCAGTGGTAATTTCAAATTGTCACACTTTTAGTATAAATTGTAAGAAATGTTATTCTTTTCAAAGAAAATGGAGCCATCTGGTTTTGTCTGGACTACGATGCCTGTCTCCGCGAAAGCAAACGTTACAAATATCACGATTATCCAACCAGCTGAGTTTTCCTGTAGGAAAAAAAGAGTCCTATATATGTAAAAATCTAGTCTGTCCATGACCCACGGACAGGTCAGTCGTAGGGACCAAATCTACGGTTGTCTTTCAGACTGTCTCTGCACGCAATTGGACAGTGCTAGGACCAATCCGATCACTGAATAATGTATTCATGGAGACGGAAATCAGCCAGTGAGGCTGTCCACCATGCGCGGTCGAAGAAGATGTAGAAAAAGTTTCTCAATCTGCTGGTGTCTCAAAGAAAAGCCCAAGTCTAAACTGTCTAAAGTTGATGCCAAAGCCATTTCAAATGAGCTCTGATCCTAAGTCACCGCCATCTTGGATGTTTTTCTCTGTCGCAGCTCTGCTAAATCCACACCTCTCCACAAACAGCGCTGCGATTGGTCCGGCCTAATGGTAGACCTGCCGAGGCTACAATGTAGCGTAGCTGGACTCACCTGCAGAGCAGAGATACTGTTACGGCTTGTCTGCATTTCTAGGCTAGGACTCTGTTGCAGCGTTTCTGATGAAAATCTGGATACCATTTCAACACATTTTGGGTTTTTTTTATTAAATAACAGCATGTTAAATAGCAAATGCATACTCAAAATTACTTAAAATACCTGGATGAACTGTTGGCAGATGGTTGGCTTTACTATTTTCACTGTTACGCCGGGCGTACACTGTACGACTTTTTCACTTTTTTGAGCCGATTTTCCACTCGTGCGAGAATCCACGAGATCGGGGCGAGTTTTGCGCCGAGCGTCGTGTAGTGTACAGGGGGTTCGAGAGGCGATTAACACCACGTGACCAGCTGCCGACCAGCAGTCGTGAGGTCGCACGGACTTCTGGAGTGTTTGATATTTCGCTCGTCCCTCGTGAGGGTATCGCACTGTTGAAGCGCCGCTGCGAGCAGCTGCGACTCAAAATGTATCAGAACCGCTCACGGCGCATGCGCAATCCTGCATCAACACCGCTCGCCTGCTATTTCCCTAATAACACACGCTGTTCGTTTTTATTTCTACACGTTTTTTTACTCACAAAGATTGTCAAGAAAGCGTGTTTGTCGTGTTCATGTCAAATTAAACTGATCACAAAACGCAGATTTACTTTCTTTATTTCATTTTCCTCATCCAACCCAATAAACCCCTGTGTGTCCTCCTGCAGCACTCCCAAAGGACAACAGGCAAAACAAGACAAAGAAGTCTGACGTGTTGAGTAAAAACTGCTATTTTTAGCATATATTTAGGGCCGACGTGTTGCTACCAGACGTACAGTGTGAGCAGTCAGATCGCATCCGAGAACTGGGCCGTACAGTGTGAGTGCATGACTCGTGAGATCTGCCCTGCGAGGAAGTCGTACAGTTTGAGCTGAAGCTGAGTGCTACGAGTGAAAAAGTCGCACAGTGTACGCCCGGCTTTACTCTTCAGTCAGGAGGCTAGCAGTCCAGACACAGCTGGAGCTCTTCCCGACTGGAGGTCCCATGTCTTTTTCCGTGCTTTGAAGATATTCTCAAAATTAACAGATGCCTGAATTTATATGTCTCTTTTTTGGGATTATTCTTGGACTACAATGTGTGCAGGAAGCTAATAGAACATTTGCACTTGGCTCAGAGAAGAAAAACATCACCCTTGTATTCTGGAACGCTCATCAGACAATCCTTGTCGCTCTGTGCATTGACCTTCATACATAAAATTGCCTCCTTTTCCTCCTGCAAACAGTTAAAATCCGACTCTTGTCACATGTGTTGGGATGATCTCGGGAAAGCTTTTACCACCAGACCGCTTCATCCACTGGAAAGGACAGCTATGGTTTTTAGGTGTGCAGACTAATCACGTGACACTTGCCATCAACCATTATTATTACCTCGTTCACAAGTCCATGCCACCAGCAGCCGGTCACATTACAGTTACTTGGAAACTCGAGACTGCTGAGATCTTGGTGTGAGAATTCCTAGAATTTCCGTGTTCATTCACCTCTCGTTTTATTGAATGTTTCTCTCATTCACTCGTTTTTGTGGTCTCTTGTATGAATTAATGCCATGTGAGTCGATTCAAAAGCTCTGTTTCAGGAAGTGGAAGTGGGGGGAAGCAGAAAATGGCAAGATTTAGAATCTTACACATTATTATTCATGATATTTGGACGTCTTGCCTCTGATTGGCTAAAAGAAATGTGATTCTTCCTTTGTAACGTTGATGTTTTATCTCCACAAATAACGGGCCTGAAGGACTTCTGCCATGTTGTGGAGTTGCTAATGATAAGTTAGCTTCTGCTAGCCGAGGCGTGCTCTGCTCTCTCCTGTTGCAAAAATCAACTCATTCTTCTCTGGTCGCAAGCCAAGATGGATGCTAATGCTAATTTAAAGTGTGACGTAGATCTGTGTGGATTTTTCTGACCCGAGCATTTCCCCGTCTACGTTCTTTCATCAGCAAATGCAGGAAATAGGGGTAGAAGACTATTTTCACATTCAGCCTGCATGTGAAACTCAGAGTGACTGATCATATTTCAAAAAGAAAAAGTAATGTATGTTTTGAACCTGCACTTTAACAAAAAGCACCACAATTACGTAGGATTAGCCTTAAACTCAACATGTTGCATTCCCCAGAGTCAGAGGATGGATTTAGGATTAACATTCCAACTTTCAATCCACCAGTAATGTCTCCCGATCCCAGGATGACATTTCTCTTCCGTCACTCCCCACCGCTCACCTTTCTCCCTGTAAAACAATCATTCTCTGGTGTTACTCACTGGAGTGGTGGAGGTGAAGCCTCTGCCTACTCAGCATGACTAATTGCCCATAAGTGGCCATTTCACCGCTGGAAACAAAGCATCACGAAAACCAAACAAACACGGTGAGTCACTCTGCTTGTTGTGGTGATTTGCGCCATGTGTAGTAGAAGGGAGGAAAATGCATTTAAGACCAAGTGAAGGCTGCTTTTGGCAAACAGATAAATGGATTAGTCAATTTGTGTGTGTGTGTTCGGTAAATGCATTTTCAGCAATCCCTGGGGTGGATGGGCCTCTGTGATGGAAGGAAGCCATGAAGCCATTTCCCTTGTTACAGCTAATAAGCTAGGGCTAATTGTCCTCCGGAGTGTGTAATAAGTTATGTGAAGAACCTGAAGAAAATCACGCTTAAGATGGAAAATAACTGCCTTTTTCTGCAAGGCTCTTTAAAAGAACTTCAGAACAGATGTTCATCTTGACAAATTAGCATTTTGCAAACAAGTTAAGAGAATTCCGATGCATAAACATGACAGGCGATGGAAAAATCTAGTTCTCAGACATCAGGAGGTTGGAAAAAAACTTGTAAGAAGCTTTCTTGTCCCTTTTGACTTCAAGTAACCCCGGACTAATTCATTTCCCTGCTAATGTTTAGCAACCATAGCATATTGACAGTCTGGTCAGTCTCCCTCCAAACTGTATTAGTCACACAACAACTCAGAAGCCCGCTAAGCCTTCCTCCTTCCTTGTGTTTATTTCACAAATGTGCATGAGAGGGAGTAAATGTGCCAGCCACTCCATTCACCAATTTGCTTACCAGCAGTTTTAGCTGCAGCCAAGCTTAGCCGCAGCCATGAGCAAGTTTTGTGATGCTAGCTGCACTTGCTGGCACACTCAGTAACAAACATGCATCCCATCAACCAATGACAAGCATACTTTCATAAATGACTTAGATTTTTAACAGATGCGGCTTTCCTTAAAATGTTCTGATAAAGCTAGAGTGAGTTTAAAGAGACAGCGTGTAGTTTTTACTGTTATTCTCTGGAAATATTAATCAAAATGTTGAATAAAATGATGTCCAGGGCTGAATTGTCCTCCCAGTCTACCCCTGATATCATCCAATCTGAGGCGAGATGTCCAAATATCAGGAAATAAGACTCCAAACCCTCAGCTCAGCTGTGATGTGGCTCACTTCTAGTTCCTGAAAATGGTGCACCAGTGTTTTTCTTCCCCAGAGTACGGCTTACAAGACAATATTGATTCCTACTAGAGACCACTGAAAATGTAATGATTAAACGAGAGTTCGACACCCTTAAAATTTTTACTTTAAGATTTTTACTAACACAACTATTATTTTGGCCCTTTTGTGGAACAAAAATAACAAAAACTCATGCTAATATAACTTTTTTTTATTGAAATGCAACTTTTTTGTGGCTGTCAAGGGTACTTAACTTAATGTTTTTGGTCATCCTCCTTAAACTTTTGAAAAAAGAGCATTTCTTTGACTTTATTCATCTGCAGAGCTGTGCAATAGAAGAAAAACTTCTAAAAAATAGAGGCTTATCCATCCATTTATTCAGTCTCTCCACTGCCTTTGAAATATAAAAAATAACATGTTCAATAAACTAGCATGATAAAGTTTTCAAATTTCAAAACAATTAATTGCATTAACCATCACCTGCAGGTCTAATGTGGTACAATAAATGGTTTTTCTGCTTTTCAGTACAGGAGGAGAGCTTTGTCCTCATGATGAAGGCTTCAGTCCCTATCTTCATTGTTTGACTCCAACTTCCTGCTGTCATGGTAACCAGAGCAAAGAGAGGATGTGATAAAAATGAGAGCTAGCGGTAGGTCATGACCTGAAAGACGTCTGACAGTCTGTGATGACGTTGTGCTCAGTATTGGAGTCATTGAAATGTGACACTTGTTGAATGATTTTGGCTTTGTTACTCTGCTTTTGAGGTTATTTAGTGTGTGTGTGTGTGTGTGTGTGTGTGTGTGCGTGCTTGCGTGCGTGTGTGTGTGTGTGTGTGTGTGCGTGCGTGCGTGCGTGTGTGTGTGTTTTTCCCCCAGCCACAGTGACTTAACATTTAACTGATTGTCTGCAATCCTCTCGCTTCCAGTGAGCTTTGATGTCTATAAGGTCATAAACTATAATAATCTTAATCAAAAGAGATGCATTTGGTAGAAATCTGATTCCCGATGCTTTTTTAAAACTAAATTACCACGAAATGCAGGAGAAAACACAGATGTCAGATTAAAAGAGACACTGGTAAAATATTAAGGATTAGGCTAGAGTAAAAACATGGCTGTCCTCTGTCAGATTAAAGGAAAGTGAAGAGCATGAAAAGTCAGCCTGTCGTCTGTCTCTGCTCGGTGACAAACACATAAATTGCATCAATGTTGTGTTGTTTTTTCCCCTGCCTCGTCCTTGGCTTCCTCTGCTGTTTCCACATGACAGCACTGAAAGCCTCGCTGCTTTTCTCTCCCTCTCACCTCTTGCATCGCTGTTGCCAAAGCAGCCACGCTGAGGAGGAAAAGAAAAATGAGCAGCACGCTGCAGAGGAGTATTGATTTGCAATCAGGCCCAGCTGTACAGACAGGTTAAGGCGGAGAAGAAGTTTTCGTTTCACATGACGTACACGGTAAAAAATCTCATAGTTTATGCAAAAGCGTGTCCATCATGAGAGTCCCGCTCATCCACATCATGCACTTGTGCGTGCAGCAGCTCAGAGACATGTTTGAAGCGTGTTGTGGTGCACGTCTATGCTGAGGCTGAATAGAGGCCTGAGAGGAAGTGACTTTTGAGGCTAATTGACCGTCGTGTCGATGGCTCATTGAATCTGGAAATGTTATAAAGCTTGGATTCTGAGGGGTGAAGCAAATCCACTCGTGTTAGCAGAAAAAGGTGTTTTTATGCTGGCTTTAAAATATAATCAATGACCCGCACTTATACAGAACCTTTCAGACTCAGAGGACTCCAAAGCACTTTACACTACAGTGTATCATTCATGCTTTCACACACACATTCACACCCTGATGGTGATGAGCTACATGTAGCCACAGCTGCCCCGGGGTACACTGACAGAGGCGAGGCTGCCGGGCACAGGCGCCACCGGTCCCTCTGACCACTACCAGCAGCCAAGCTGGGTTAAGTGCTTTGCCCAAGGACACAACAGCAGCACTCTTTGCCAGGAGCTGGGATCGATCCGACAACCCTCTAATTACCGAACAACCCGCTCCACCTCCTGAGCAAATGGCAATTCTTTTAGATTATAACAGATATAGCTCTAAACACCTAATATTCAGCAGGTCTACCATTGGCTCGGCTAAGTGTAGGCCAGGCCAATCACAGCGCTCGGTGTTTGGAGAGAGATGTAGAGAGGGCAGAGCTGAGATGGAGCAACAATGGCGTCGGCTCAGGAACGGTGCTCGTTTGAAGCCGTTTTGGCATCAGCTGTGGACTTGAGACTTTCTTTGAGACAGGAGCAGATAGAGGTGTTTTTTCCTCTACTTCTATCCCTGTTGACTGATGAATTTGTCACACTGCACATTGCTCTGATTGGTCCTAGCGCTGTCCATTTGAGACGGTTTGAAAGACAACCATAGATTTGACTCTGCACATGGGTCACAGCCAGATTATTTGACATATATAGGATGGCTTACGCTAGGTCCAGACCCACATTTTGGGTTGTCAGTGTCATAATGGTGCGTGACTTTTCTATAGAGCTTCGGACGTCACGTGACTCTCAGAGAGTAGACGCCATGTTGGCAGACAACAAAGGTAAACAAAATGAACAGGATCGGCTTGGATTTTACTCCGTCGGAGTTTACTTCACACTTTAAAACCGAAGAAATCGTTTTATATAGTCAGAAATTAAATAGATTAAACATCTCCGACCCTTTCCGTGCCCCTGGGATACTTTTTAAAAATGCCAGAAGCTGTCGGAGCGGACCAGGGAACGCCTTGGGATTTCCCCAGAGGAGCTGGCCCAAGTGGCTGGGGAGAGGGAAGTCTGCGGGTTTCGAGCTACTGCCCCCGTGACCTGACTCCGGATAAGCGGATGAAATTGGATGGATGGACGAATACATGTAAGTAGTTTAAATAGAGTGCTGTGCTGTTTGAATGTATAAACTGAACTCCAAGAGAAATCACTAGTTTGATTTTTTTCCGTGAATAAAATAAATATGTCAGGCAGGAGCGTCTCAGGATCTGTCTGAGATCTGTCTCGGTGAGACAGATAATAGCAATCCAAAGTGCTTTTTATGTGTGATCTGACAATTGATCAACCATTGCTTAAAAATGAAATACAGCTTAGCCGGTTAATTGTTGTGATCATGAAACACGTAAACGGCAGCACGCAGAAATCACGAGGCAACGCTTTACGTGACGTTTACTTGTTGCTATGAGTAATAAGACAGAAAAAGCCACGCCAAAATAAGTTTAGGAAGCCCACTAAGAATCGTAATAAAAGCATTTAAAATAAATACCATACACAGTTGAGGAAACGTTGGTTTAAGTACCTGATATGAAGTGGTCGCTGCATAAGTGAAAACCTTTACTCTCGGGATCCCACAGCTTCATTTCAGCCCGGTCACTAGCGCGTTTTATTACAATGATCCAACGTTTGCGGCGCTCCGGATCTTGGGGAATCCTGTAGATGGCTCATCCCTTATGTCGTCTGTGTCTGTTCTGCATCCTGGGACACAATAAGAGTCTACCATATTTCCTGTTTGATTGCGTTTTATGACAATAACAAATAGCCTAGCTGCAGGCTTCTGCCTGCCAAGATGGCGTCGTTTCGATTTGAACTGTTGCATGCCAGGAGAAGTGACGTCAACTCCCGGAGCTCTATTGCACGGAGCTCTATTCTAGCCCTAGCACTCCATTTTTCTATTTTAATTAGATTTGAGACAATCTGTCTGTGGAGTCGATATTCCAGTTACATAATGACCATGTCTCCTTATCCAGGCTTAGATCGCCCGGTTACTTATCCTCACCCCCACACACAAACACATTTCTGTATGTCACAGTTTACCTGTCTTCTCCCCCTCCCTCGGACACAAGAGCACGATATGTTGAGTGGAAAAAAGGTGTGTGTTTTTTTCTCATGAGGTCAGAGGTGGTTTGCCATCAGAGCATCATCCTCAGACTCAGTGACAGCGTCTCTGCTTCGAGTCACTGAGAAATGACAGTTCCCATAGGGAGGCAGGGGGTGTGGGGGGTGCACAAAGTGGTTCAGCACAGCAATTTTCGCACGGTTAACTCCTACAGATGCTTCGAAAATGTTACTTTCAACATGAAAGTGTTGAGTGAATGAGAGGGATTTGGAGTATGAAATTACTCTCCCTGTCTGTGATTACTGTCCTTTTACGTGGCCACTCTGGTTTATGTGAGCTCAATCTGAACCGAAAACCTTGGTAACAACACTTTTTACATGCTTTCCAGGAGATTTTACAGCCGGGTGCAAACAGAGTGCGGACGGCTGACGTGTTGCTCCAGCTCATGTGGGCTCGGCTGCCAAATAAAGCAACGTTAGCTACTTCAGGATGGTTTTTCTCTCCTCCCTTTTCCCTCGTCTCCAGAGCAAACATCCCCTCCATTGATCCGCATCATTAGCCCGGACAGCTGGCCAGACAGTGGTCTCCCTGAATCTCCCGGGAAATGCTTGCATAACAATTCCTAACACACCCAATCCCAGTTTTCAGTGTGAAGAAGAGTTTGACTCACTGATTTCACAATCGTTTTCAAATCTAAAGGCAGCAAACAGGCTTGACTCAGACAGGAAATTAAACTTTCCTCCTTTTCACTACCACTCGAGGCTTTAACAGACGACGTAAACCATCAGGAGACGCATTCTTTTTGTTTTAATGGTTGAACACTCCCGCAGCGGTTCACTAAACCTGTCAGCATGTACACACCAGATACACTAACAGGAGATTCAACTTCACAGCAACATTAGTTGTTTTTTCTCGGGGTTGCCTCTGAAAACACAGAGGAGCAAAAATTCTCATGAACCACTAATTTTTTTCTAAATAAAACATAAAAAAACGAAATACTGGAGACTCATTTACAGCTGATTAACCTTATAAAGGTGTGGAACACTCGTTTAATCAATACATTTCCAGCGGTCTCTAGAAGAAACAAATGCCTTGTAAGTTGTACTCAGAGGGGAAACAAACACCGGTGTACCATTTTCAGGAACTAGAAGTGAGCCACATCACAGCTGAGCTTCAGACCACAGTATTTGGAGTCTTTCCTGATATTTGGACATCTCACCTTGGATTGGATAACAGAAACACGACTCTACCTCTGACTTACAACTTCACAGGCCTGGAAGAGTTCAGCTGTGTGGTGGAGCTGCTAATGCTAACGGTTAGCTTAAATTAAGTCGTTCTCTGCTGGTTCCTGGACGCTAAACCAACAACAGCCTTCCCCGTCGTGAAGCAAGATGGGTGAGTCCATGACTGTTTAGTGACAGTGTGACGTAGATCTGTCAGAATTTTCTAATCCTAGAGTTTTACCGTCTATTTTCTATCAGACGCTAATGCAGCAGATAGCTGTAGGAGCCCATTTTCATTGTCAGCCCGCATGAAAAACTCAAGAGTGACCGATTATAATCAGAAATAAGTTTTATAAAATGCTTTTTCAGTGTTTCGCACTTTGAATCCATGAAAGCTTTTCTTTATCTGGATGCAGATTTTAGCTAACAATTAAGAATAATGTACAAAGAAGAACATTTCCTCAAATTTATGTTGCATACTTATAATTTTTTATAATATAATTTTTTTATAATTTTTTCTGTAAAATTTGACATTTAGGATGACTTCTTAACAGATCTGAAGGTAAATTTTGTTGTGGTTACAGATTGTGGAAGATTGTGTGATCCCACATGAGTGGTATTTTTTTAGGCTTGACCAAAATGGCCACAGTTCTGTTACTTTGGATGAAGTCATGGTTAAGTCGTGATGTAAAAAGCATCACTTAATCCTTTAATTCACATCCACATTCATAATTTCCTTGTGTTCAAAGAAGATGGTCCAAAAGTTCACTCACTGAAGTAATTCTACTTAAAATGTTAAACTAATATATGAGATACTCATTCCATGCAAAGCCAGAGATTTCAAACCTTTATTTGTTATAATTGTGACGACTGAGCGAACAACTTATGAAAACCCAACATTCTAAATCTCAGACAGTTAGAGTATTGTGAAAAGGTTCAATATTCTAGACCTGGACCTTTAGATGGTCTCTCGGTCTAAACTGGATTACTGAAATAAATGGACTTCTGCACCATATTCTAACTGTTGGAGTTTTACATCAAGTCTACATGATGAAAACTTCACTTACATAAAAAAAATACTTATGTGGAGTCATTTCCATGCCCTGAAGCTGAAAAACAAAGAACGTCTGAACAAAAAGAACACGTTTATGAAGCTGCGTTTCATCCAAATAAAAACCATTGAATTTGATTCGCTTTGTGGAGTTTTGACAACACGAATTTCCTCTTTCTCATTCTCACACCCTTGGAATGCAGGCGTAAGTGGAAAACACTGATATTTTTTTTTTCGGGTTGGGGTAGAGTGGGTTGGTGGGAGTAGGTGGGAGGGGGAGGCCCCCGCAGGATGTCTGACATGTTTCTGCTGGGGCCACAGGCCACTGGCTGGCGTGGAGCGCATGCTTGTGGTGTGCTGTTTGTCTGAGTGAAGCTGGCATGGTTTCCCACTCCTCTGCATCTGTTCCCCATTAGCAAAGCCGAGCCGAGAGTATAAAGCAGGGAGCTGACAGAGGCTGGGAGCAGTCTAGTTCCTGCCTGGATCATGGGGTTTAGCATGTGGCTGTGTGTGCTGTGCCTGCAGGCGAGCCTGTTGTCACACGCCGAGGCGAGTCAGGGAGAGGCGTGTGTCGGTGGACGGACCGCAGACAGACAGGTAAGTGACGCACTTCTGATGGATCTGATAGTTAGTGAGGGACGAGGGTGATCATCATTGTGTCAGTCATCACCTGTGCTGCTGAGACAAGGTAAGTCCAGCCAGTCTGAGTCCATTTAAATGCTGTTTGCTCGCTGCAAACTACATAATAACTAACATCACAGCAAAAAGAAAGAGAAGGTCAGCAGCAAAACCTCTCTGAACTTTTATTTGTAGCCTTTTCTCTAGATAAACTTGTATTTGAAATAGGGAATTTACCAGTTTGACATTTTAAAATGTAAATTCTCTCTCATTCCACATTTTTACAACTTAGTTATTCTGTAAAACATAATTTTTCTGTGATTTTTCATAACGTTTGCGCTTCAGTTTCCCGTTAGACGTGGTCAGTGTTTGTGCAGTAGCTCCTCCAGAGGAAACTCTGCTGGAATGTCCGTTTTTAAATAAACGTGTGTTCCAGGATGGAAGGAGACTGTCCAACCCTGACCTGTGCAGACGTATAATTCCTTTTCGTCTTCTGTCAAAGACAAAGTCTCATTGTGATGGTTTTTACAGCCGTGGTGCCGCCACACCAAAAATAAACCCCTCCATGGAACAAAAACCTTCCTGGCGTTTCATGTGGCCACCAGCTGTTATACTTTAAACTTGTGGTTGACATTTTTCTGCGGATGGTCCTCATGTTCTGTCCAAAGCAGTCATCCTCATCTGGACAAAAGATTCAACAGCTGCATGGAGGAGTTTGGTCTGAGAGGGTTTGTGCCACATGTGCTTTTCTGCTGCACTTTTTCTGTAAAGTAATTGCAGCATGCCCAATTCTAAGCTTCAGTTGTGGTGGGGCGGATAACTAATACCAGCAGCAGCGTCCTCTCATCGAACGCATTTGCGTCAGTTTAACGAGTTTAAAAGAGAGCTTCTCATTAAATAAGAAATTTATGGGACACGTTTTTAGTGCAGAGACACACTTTGATGAAAATTTTTAACACATTAGTTAAAAAAAGCCTTCAGATTTATTTTAATGTTCAAAAGATTCTTGTCTGAACAAAATAAATCAGTTTATAGAGCTGTTTTATTTTTATGGAAAGGAAGGATAATTAGATTTCTTTGTTTTCCCTTTAGCTCTGTGGAAAAAGAGAGCCAAGACCTCTACCGCTGGATGAACGGCTGGTACGTACAACCGCTCGCGTTTGTCTTAGACGAGGAGATCTCAAAAAGATGGCCAAAAATTGTAATTTGGGCTTTTATTCATGGAGGGAGATCATAAAATGTATTAAATATCAAATGTATCAGATCATGTGAACTTTTCAACCTCTAGTGTCCGACGATAGCCGTGTTTCCACTATAGGGCTTCCAGTGACTGGGAGATATGATGTCTTGGTGCTCTCAGCTGTTGTGTCTCCATACAAAAACTGCTTCGGCAACATGTGATGTCACTGATCAGCGTCCATAGACTTTAATATCATGAATAGTTTTATTCTGTCATTATGTGCTGGAATTCAAGTAATTCAGGGGACAGGGAGGTGGTTGTGTGATGTAAAAAGAGGCATTCAATGACCAGAAGATGTGTCATTTTTTATTGTGCTCTGTGAGATCAAAAATAGGCCAAAATGTTGGCATTGTGGGTGGGATTTCCACCACTTTTTTAGGCATTAGTATTTTAGAAATTCTGACTTTAAAAGGACTGTGTGTATTTTCCCTGGTGATAGGGGGTAGTACATACCTAAATCATTGCGAGAAAGCGGTATTTTTGTGTTCGAGTGAGACCTTACCAACAGATGTCCATAAGGTAGAAAATCTAAACATGTCCTATAGGTTAACAACTGTACGTTGTTTTGGATAAAAGCGTCTGCCAAATAAAGAAGCATAAACATTTCTTGGAGCACAATTTTCAAACGAGTACTTTGTCAGATCGTTCAACCTCCAGCAGAATAACACGCACGTCAGACTCCCTTTCATCACTGGCAACGAGCGAAGAGGTAAATATGTAAAACAGCTTTATGAATGGTGAAAGTTTTGTAAACACTTTTTATAAATCAGTAAATGCATTTTGTACTCACGGGCTCCCGTGGTAGAAGATGTGTCTCCAAAGACTTAGGCCCACTCCCATGTATTTTAGACACGATTTTTAAGGTTTTTTGTTGCGAAGCCGCCCCGCCAAGAGTTTGACTAGCAACTCTTACCTTTTTGGGGGGGTCTGTCGAAGTAATTTCCTACTGAGTTACAACCAATCAGCAAGAGTTAACCACAAATCCAGCCCAGCAACTGAACCGAGCCTTCCAAGTACATATCCCAGTTTAGGTAATCGGTAGCTTCCTAAATGGTCTTTTGGGCTTGCCCGGTAAAATGGAGACACACACATGACATGAAGGTCCAGTAAAATTACCCAGATTTTCCAATGGTGGAAGCAGGGCTAGTGTCTTTTTAAAACAAGCATCATTCCACAGTTAGTATTTTATGTGTGAGTCCACACCATGATGCTACTACCACCATGTTTGATCTAAGAGTCTTAAATTGGACTGCTTCAAACATAACCCCTCCTTTCCAACAAATTCGTATGTGTTGCAAAACGTAGCGGGTGTCTTTCTACCAGCATGGAAGCGTCACATTTTGGATTCATCCCAGAAGCAAGAGGACACATTTCTCATGATTCAAAGTCTACTTTCTACGCGTTATGCTTCCAGAACACGTCAAACTCTGCAGTTCTGATCGAGTCAGACAGGAAGTCAAATATGAAAGCAGTGTAAAACATCCAGAAATTTCTAAATAAAAGGCGCATGCCGATTTCAGTTGTTGAACTAGTAATTATTAGTATGTCATTTCCTGTGAAACTTCCATAGCCACAGTAAACAGAACAGAAAATAAACCACAGACCTTTCTGAACTTCCGAAATCACACATGGTATTCCAATTCTCCTGTGGTTTCATGACCTCGCGAGACCCTCTGTGCAGAACGCTCCTGGTTGGAAGCCTGCGGGTAAAATGTGTTTATCACTTCACACACTGCACACACATCCAGTGGAAAAGGAGAGTGAGGATGTTTCATTTTTAGCTGAATGTAGACAGACACAAATTTCTTCTTTTTTTTTTTTGACCAGACATCCAAAGAATTTTTCTGGGGTCTTCATCAAACCCAGCCATGCTTTCACGTATAGCCGAAGAGGCACTATGGATTAAAAACATCCCAAAAGAGGTTTAGTCACTCCCAAATTCATGATATCTCCCTATATTGACCCCCCAAAAAAGCATTGAGTCTTAGTTTATTGGGTTTTTGGAAATCGTGGGAAAAGGTCCAATACAATCGCTGTAGGAACATTAAATGGACTCAGAATTATTACAAGCGTTTCGTGGCCAACTGTCGACTCCCATTGCTTCTCATGGTGACAGCCCATTCATTAAGAAAGAATTGGTGAATCAATAGCAGGGATTTATATAGAAAATCAATGGAAGAAAAATTATTCATTTAGCTGTTTCCTGGCCTCTGAAATGAAACTCAGTAAAGAAGAGAACCTTCTAAAGCGAACAGGACAGGAGGAGAAAACGCAGCAGGGACAGATTAACTCTCACTCAAAACTAGATCCGTGTCTCATCACTGTTGTTTGCTTCTGTGGTTGCGGTTCTGACTGTCCCATCCTTGCAGGATTTGGTCAGACGTAAGAGGCAGCTGGAGCGGAGGGGTCCCACCCACCTGAGTCACTCCAGCCTACCAGGAGCATTCTCTGTTAAGGGCTTCCCTAACACTCTCATTCAGGTAAACCATTCTGTGTAGTCACACATAAATCAGCACAAACCCAATACAGAGGGATGCAGGGAGTGGTTTATAGTGAGAGCCCAGAGATCAAGTGAGGTTTTGGTCATTTTGGATCATCAGTGTGTGCTGACGGGCAGGAAGGATCCAGAAAAATCAACTCGCTTGTAGCCTGTGTGTGTGTGTGTGTGTGCGCGCTTGTGCGCGTGTGCGTGTGTGTGCATGTGCGTGTGTGTGTGTGTGTGTGTGTGTGTGTGTGTGTGTGTGTGTGTGTGTGTGTGTGTGTGTGTGTGTGTGTGTGTGTGTGTGTGTGTGTGTGTGTGTGTGTGTAATCCCTGTGTCATTGTTTTTCCTAGGCCGATAGGTCCAGAAGACACTTGACTCCAGCAGTGACTAAGAAAAACAGAAGACCTCGCCCCGGCACCTTCTCCCTTCTTAGCTTTGACAGAAAAGACAACCCCCTACAGGTGAGTTTCCATGGCAACCATGGCTGGGACTAGAAGGCCCGCCGTGCCAGCAGACTTTGGTCAGATGAGAAAGTGTTTGCCCCCTTTACTGATTTATTATGTTTTCGCTTTTTATGTCGTTTGAAGTTTTCGGATCAGCAAAAATACCTGAATATGAGACAAACGTAACCTGAGGCCTTATTACTCCCAGATCGGTAGAGTCAGGAATTAGAATCAACATTAAGTATGCTAAAAGATCTCAAAAAGCAACAAATCATGCCCACTCTGTCGACCAAGAAACTACGTCCTGGTGCAAACTGACGGAAGGGAGGCTGCCGAACACTGACGCCACCGGTCTCTCTGACTACTCCAGGCAGGCAAGGAGGGTTAAGTGCCTTGCCCAAGGACACAACGACTGCTGCAGACTGAAATTATGACTCTAAAGAGCAGGTTCAGTGAGAAACAATTTTATAGTTTGTTTTTATTAAATGGTCGGTCACTCCGAGTTTCACACACAGGCCGAACATGACTGGGAGACGCTGGAGTCAGAAAAAGCCACACTGATCTACATCACACTGTAAATTAACATTTGTGGACGCACCCATCTTGGCTCATGATCGGGGAAGGCTGTTTTGATTTTTGCTGATTGGAGAAAGCAGAGCACAAAGCTAACGTTAGCATTAGCAACTCCACAACATGGCAGAACTCTTTCAAGCTTGAGTTATTTGTGGAGATTAAACATCAACATTGCTGATGAAATGGAGGCAGTAGAAGAGTTGCATTGCTGCTAGCCAATCAGAAGTGAGATGTACAAATATCATGAATATTAATAAGACTCCAAATCTTGCAGTTTTCTGCCCCTCACTTATCAAGCTAACTTCTACTTCCTGAAACAAGAGCTCCGGAGTTTTTTCCCAGAGAGAACAACACACAAGGGATTCATTTATACTGGAGACCACTATTTATCGAAAAAAAAAAAAGTGAACGAGATGTCGTTCATGATAGAAAACCATCCGGTGTAGTTCAGTTCCTTTTTCACACAAGCCCACACAACTCCGATCATCTTAATCTGATATTGAAAAGTGTTTGCTGACTCTTTTTACGTTCGGTTTGACCATGCAGGTGTTTTATTTAAATGATGGGATCTGTTCTATTTTGCGACTACTCGGATATAATCAAAAATGTTTTTTGTAACTGCTTAGACATTTAAATAACGTCCCAAATCAAAGGGACTAAGAGTTCAATAAAAAATCTTTTCAGGTGACCAGAGTGAGGAGACAGGTGAAGCTCGATCCACCCAAAAGAGGGAAGTCGGGACGTTCTGGAGCCTTCTCTGTCTTGGTGTGTGTGATGTTCATTAGCTTCTGTTGAGAAACACTTGATTAATGTTTAACTGATACGTTTGTGTTTTTTACACAGGGAGATCCTACAATTGACGAGCAAACTGACAGACCCCAAAACGGCATGTAGAGGAGCTGCAGAATGTGATACATTTGTAAATCTTTATTTAGGGGTTCGTTTTATTTGTCAGCCGTGATTATTTTACCAGTGAGGTAGCTTTCGTCAGCTTTTCTATAAAGCTTTACTAGAATATATGTACTTTGTTCTAATATATTCCTGCATGTTGTCACAATTACAAGTTGTAACCTATTTAATCACTGATTTCTTTTGAATATATTTGAGGTATATTTTTGCAGAACTGTTTCTATTGCTGCTGTATCAGCTTTGAATAAATGTTTAGAGAAAAACAATGAGTTTAAGTTCTTTTTTTTAACCAATGAAGCACTTAAGCTAACACTCAGCACTTTCCTGCTGCTCTGCCTTACTGGTTGAAAGTGGAATTACAACTGTAGTAAACAACCCTGCTGCAGCTGCAGCTAGTGCTAACAACGAGCTAACACTAACATGAGCCAATACTAAATAAGCCACAAAGTAAAAAGATCCACAAAAAATTATTACTTACAAGTCCAGTATCAACAAAGCCAGGTATCCATCAGTCTGTGATTTTGAAGCCTTCTTTAGCTCCCTCCAACTAGCATAAGCTGTGTCAATGTTTAGAATGGTTTTAGAGATTTTCTTCACCTTCAAAGACATTGCTCTTTTACTTTTGCTTCCAGTCTCCACCATGATGCTATTAGAAAAGCAAACGTCTTCTTGTGTTTTTGGTTTTTTTATTGACAATAGGCGAACTGAAAAGGCGAACTGCTAGCATAACGGCTAACAGCCAGAAAGCAGATAAAGAGCTCCCCCTATAGGCCACCTTCCTGCTCCACAGTTTCTAGCCAGTAGAGGGTTGCAGAGTGGTGTCAACTATGAAACTGGTCAAGTCTTTTAACTCAACATTCACAGAGATCAATGTTAAAGCTCTAGCTTAAATTTTAAATTAACTATTTGGTGTTACATTAAAGGTGCATGATGAAATCAGAATATTGTGGTCAAATGTAGGTACTGCAGTCAATTACTAAAACAGGTGACTTTCTCACTAATGTTTGGTGAGTTTCATGTTTATTTCCAGCTCAGCTATAGAAGATTCTAGGTTATGAGCAAAGACAAGTTATACACAGTAAGTTGATAAGTAGATAAACACATTTCATTGTAAAACCAAGTAGTTGGTAATTGGAAAAAGTAGCTTGAGATATTTTTAGAGCCGACAATTTGCCTCTTATTGACTGTTAGCATTGTTAGCTCAATGTTAGCTTCTAGCCAGCCGCAGCATTTGCTGGCTCAGATTCGGCAATCAATCAATCAATCAATCAATCAATCAATCAATCAATCAATCATTCAAACTTTATTTGTATAGCACTTTTCATACAAAAGAAAATGCAGCTCAAAGTGCTTAACAGATTATAATGACCCCATATAACCCATATTCCCATCCCTTCCCCACAAATATAAAAACAACTGTGACAGTTACACTCCCATCCCACAACCCATTTGCCAGGCACACACACACAAAACCTAAAAAAACAGCATAAGTAAACACTAGGCTGAGTTCAGATTGGTCACATAATGAATAACACGCCATCAGGTAAGCCATCTGCCTCGGCAATAGCTGATCGACAGCAGCAGCCAAGGCCCCAACCCAGGTCGCCCAGGGAGGAAGGACAGAAACCCCCACCACCACATTAGCACAGCTCCTTGATCGCCACAGTCGACCACCACCCCCGAGGCAGAGGGCCCCACAGATGAAACACTGATATGATTAAAATAAGTAGAAAGAAAAAATGTTCATTAATAATATTAATATTAATAATAATAGCTAATATGTATAGTAAAATAACTAATGAAACGGATTAAAGAGATAGTAAAACACTAAAACATAAACGTCTAATACCACTAAAATGAAAATAATTACATTAATTAATCAATTAATAAAACAAGAAATGCAGCTAAAACAGATATCAGTTACATGCTCGTAAAAACATGAACATTCTGGCAACCCAATGGGCTCACAGATTGCAAACAAAGACTACGTCCTTCTTTGGCCCTTTTTTCCCCCCATGTCCTGTCTGGCTGTGAAGCAAACAGAATTGATGTCTGAATGCTGGTGACAAGCCTTACAGATTTACTCTCAGGTGGATCATCAAAGTGTCTGCTTTTAATGTCACGCCTGATACTTAAAACTTTAATGTTATTGTTTTTGGATGCTTTTTAATTCCGACCAGACACGGAGACAGAAGTGAAAGAGAAAGGAAGAGACAAAAGGTGGTGGTGTGTGTGTGTGTGTGTGTGGGGGGGGGGGGGGGTTCCACAAAAATAAACAATAATGAACAAGAGTCTGCTTCTAGACCTGCAGAAAGAGGAAAAATAAATAAATAAATAAAAAATGGGACACAACAACAGTACAACAAGATCAAGCTATCACTGCGTCAACTTGATGAAGGAATATATAATCAACATTGTTTAACTGAACAGTCACACGATAATAAATCACAGTGCATTTAGTGCCAACCACAGCCTTAAGACCTGTGTTAAACGTGCCCTAGTCCATACTTATGTGAGCACCTGTATGTGTACATGTGCTTGTTTATGTAAGATTTCTCTATAGGAGCGTCCAATAGAGAGTGTGAGGGGCCACAGATCTGCCCCTAAAGATGTGCAGGAAATGGAGGGAGCTCCAAGTCCCAGAGATCCAGGAACTGCCCCAGAGCACAGGAACCCCAGGGAGACTGCGACCAGAAAAGCCCCTGCCCCCCTCGAGAGGCGCAGAGGATCGCCCCGGGGGGCCACAACCAGCAGCTGGCAGAGTCCCGGGAGATATCGGCGGCAAGCCCACTGGCCCGCCCGCAGCCTCTCACCCCCAGCCGGCCGAGCCCGGGAGCCAGCGACTCGGGACCCAGGGGCGACCACCACTGCCGGGGACCCAGCAGAGCCCAGGGACCCAGACCCCACCAGACAGCCACTGGGATTGGTCAGGCAGATGCCAAAAATCTTAAACCCCCTGACCCGGGAGCCACGAACATTCAGGCAGACCAAGGCACCGCACTCCACACCAGGTGTAGCAGGGAGAGGGGAGACAAAGATCTATATCATCAAAAGAAGTCCCAGGAGAAGAGAGGAGTCAAAGGCTCCACCTGACGTATACAGTCACACACTCCCTCCCTCATGCTCACACATACACATACAACCAAAGACTTACAAAAATGCAAGCCGGACACCCATTCATGCTCCCCATACACACCCTGCGCTTTGTGATTTATATCTGTGAAAGGCGCTATATAAATAAACTTTTACTTACTTACTTACTTACTTACTTACCCTATTCACTCTGGTCCCGACACTGCTGCATGGGGTACAACCATTACCGGTTCCCAGAGTTCGACCCTTTCTGCTGGTGTGCTGATGAGCAGGCTCCCCCGCCCAACGCTGAGCACAGCAACCCACCACCCCAGACCCCTACCGGACAGCCGGATCTCCCTCCTAGCCTCCAGCCCCAGGAAGCCAAGCAACAACAGAGGTGTGCTAAGACCCCTAGTCTCCCTCCGCCTGCTCCAATATGGTGTTAGTGAGTGTTGATGAGGTGTATTGCATGGCTGTGGTGAGCGGGCAGTGCGGGCATCTTTGGCCTTTTTAAAAGGGAAAAAACTGACGACCCCCGCAGCCAGCTGAGAAGGAAATCTGTTTCAATGTGACCTTCCTTCCAACATGACTGAGACATTCGACTGTTTTGTGATTATTTAGCTGTAAAATTCTTGCTCATGTAATGTTCCGCTCTAATGGGAAATCTGTAAAGTCCCTTTTTCTGATCATTTTACTATTATAGAGCTATAAAACTATTTAACATGGAGGTTCAGAGAGTCTCATTACAAATCTAAATTAGATTGGCAAATGTTGAAAGTGAAGATAGCAGCAGGACGCTATAGAAACTCACTGATCCATTCATATCTCTGCATCATAAGTCTAAATGAAGTCCAGACCATCTGCTGCAGGGTTTCCAACTCCTTCAGATGTGTTGCAGGATTTTAATCATTCTTTGGCCCGAAATAGAAACAAAAATGCATGAAAAGGAATTTTGGGTATTTCAGCCTCAACACAAGTCAACATGGAGATTAAGTGAGTCATCTAAAACAAAAGACAAGGAGATCAAAGCTTAGCTCTAAATTTGACAATTTTACCACCACAAACGCAGAAAATCACATCAACACACTAAATATAAACTTGGCAATTTCCCCAAAAGCACATAATTGGTGCTAAACATGCTTGAGCAGCTTGCTCTGGAGGAAAATAGACGAGTGAGAGGCTCAGTTGTTGTGGCTCAGTCATCACACAGCCTGGATTAGCCGTCTGTGAGCATGCTCAGTGTCGCCCGACCTCTAAATCACAGGATGGAGTCCTGATTTCTCTGAAACGCTGATAAAAATAAAGGCAAATAAGAGGCTGACTGATATAATGCCATATAATTGTACACAGACGCTTTAAAGTTAGAATTAAGTTGTAAAGGAGTGTCTCCTCTTGATTTAAAAGGTACGACAACGTCACTGAAGGGGAATTCGTGTTGCTGTGTTTCTGTGGTGTTGTAATGGTGTGTGGCTTTGCTTCCACTCTGCTTCGGTTTTAACTCATCTTCAGAAGAACAAAACTGATGATAGCCGCAGTCGAGAAGACGATCTGGAGTCCATGGGTCTATAGGTCTGTGGTGGGAAATGACCCAGGCAGGCAGGCAGGCAGGCATCTCTGTTTCCCATAAACGCTGCCGTCAGGTTCCTATTTAGTGGCTTATGCTCAGTTTCCCAAAACCTCCACATAAGTAATAGCTTCTTTTCAGACGGTGATCGTCTCATCCCAAACAACTTGCAATGTGGGAAAACATGGAGATAAACAAGCTCCGAGATAGCAACGAGAAGACCTTCTGGAAAGTGGGTCCCAAACCTCCCAGAGTTTCAAATTTTTGATTTTCATGACAACAAAAAATCACTCTCCTGTTATCACAAATGAAAAATTCATTGGTGATTGGATGGTCAAAGACACATTTACCAGGATTGTTGCTTCTTTTGTAGCTTAAAGACCAAGTTCCCTAGTTTTTCAACACATGCAATGGTTTCAATAAACCTTAATATTTAAATAAATAAATGCAAGTTAGTTCATCAGACAGCAGCAGATGTTTGCCCACATCAGATAAATTATGTTTGCTGTCAGATTTCAAATGTGAACGAGGTTCTCCCTCCTTGGCTCTCATCTGGTCCCCAGCCGACCTCTGGCTGTAGCCTCCAATCAGAGCCACTGCCGTTTCCATTCCGATCACACACGAACTGTCTGGTTGTCTCCTCTCTCGCTGTGTCCCCCCTCTCCGGCCAGACGTCACCTCCCTGAGGCGGCCTCGAGAAGTCCATCTGTCAAAACTTCCTGCTGCTGCTGTCTGGGAGACCCGACTCTGTCACATCCCTCTGACCCTGGTGGAGGAAAGGCAAGGAAACAGGCAGGAGGATGCACATTTGTGTGTGTGTGTGTGTGTGTGTGTGTGTGTGTGTGTGTGTGTGTGTGTGTGTGTGTGTGTGTGTGTGTGTGTGTGTGTGTGTGTGTGTGTGTGTGTATATGTGTGTGTGTGTGTGTGTGTGTGTGTGTGTGTGTGTGTGTGTGTGTGTGTGTGTGCGTGTGTGTGCGTGCGTGTGCGTGCGCGTGTGTGTGTGTGTGTGTGTGCGTGCGTGCGTGTGTGTGTGTGTGCGTGTGTGTGTGTGTGTGTGTGTGTGTGTGTGTGTGCGTGTGTGTGCGTGCGTGTGCGTGCGCGTGTGTGTGTGTGTGTGTGTGCGTGCGTGCGTGTGTGTGTGTGTGCGTGTGTGTGTGTGTGTGTACTGTGGATTATTTATGTGAATCCAATTCAAAAGTCTCCTATTCAAAGCCATCCATAACTAGCTTCCCCGTACCTCTCGGACCTCCTTCATCCCTCAGCCTGCACCCGTTCCCTCAGGTCCTCCTCCTCCATCCACCTCTCTGTCCCACCTGTTTGTCTGGTCCCCATGGGGAGCAGGGATTTCAGTTGCTCTGCTCCCCAGCTCTGACTCCCTCTCTCTCTTTAAAACCAGACTCAAACCCCACCTGTTCCGTCTAGCATTCCAATAATTACTCTCTTTGCTCCAATCTGTCTGTTTGTTTTATGCTGTTCTGTCTTTTATTGTTGTGTATTTTATCTCTGTCTGTAGAGTGTCCTTGAGTGTTTAGAAAGGCGCTGTTGAAATAAAAAGTATTATTATTATTATTATTATTATTATCTTTATTAATCAGCACCAATATAGGCAATGATAATATTTAAGCTAATAATAATCTCAGGCTATAAAATTTCCTTTTTATCCAAATATTCCCATTTTGATTTATTGTTTTACTGCATCAGCAGTTTCTTATTTATTTGATTCTATTTGTCTTTGTTTGAAACTTTGTGTAAAATCCCCCCCCCCCACCCCCCCACCCCACACACACACACACACACACACACACACACTGGTTTGGACTTTTATAATGTTTTAAAAGTTTCTGTTTCAGGCTGCAAATCAAGACTTACAGAAGACATATAGTGACTATTTTACATTGTAATAGTTATATGTTCGAGACAAAACATGTTTCTGAAGTTCTATGCTCTAAATTTCTCTCAATATCTCTTCATATTTTCAGTACCTTCCAGAATGAGCTGTTTCAGGGCTCTGTCACTTCAAGAAAACAAGCTGGAGCTGGCCACGCCCACTCATCCCCATGCAGACTGCTATAAATTGAGAAGCTCCGATATCTGGGAGGAGCTTGGAGTAGAGCTGCTGCTCCTCCAGTAGCAAATCTTTCTTGCTAATTTCTCCTTTTGTGACATCACAAATGGGGACTTTTTGAAACAGTTTTTTTGAGACACATGATTCCTAAAACCAAACACTAACAGAAAATTGACATTTTATTTTTTACACCTTTGGAGGGTTTATAAAGACCCATATGGTTTCAAAAAGAATGCAAAAGGTGAGTTTTGCTCAATCACTACTACATCAATTACATACTACCGGCAACATGGACCCCTGCAGGGCCCTCCAAGGGATGTGGTCAATCATCTTCTCCACAAAACACACGTAAACAGGTTTCGGGCAAACTCCCTCCGGGACCCCGCTAAGGCTAAAGAGATGCTCCCGTTTTATTATATTTAACACAGGATGTTAATTGCCTTGTATTCTTTTTCATGATTACGGCCACGCCGGAAAATTTTGAGAACAATTGCTAGTTTCCACAAAAAGAACTAAAAACACTGATGCAGCTAATTTTGCAAAGATTATTGACAACCTCTGGCCGCTACCTTACATAAATCCCACCTGGCTCAGAGCCAACACTCCTGGAGAAAACGTAACAGCTGATGAAAATGTGTTTTTCTTTCTTGAAATGAGCACAGCTGAAGGAGAAAAGGCAGAACTCTGTCATCTGCGTAGCTCTCTTTGAAGATGATGCATGTCTGGTCGGTACCAGTCATGATCCAATATACCTTGCATAGTTCATTAAAGCAGAAAATACTGCTGAGTTCTGCGTGCTGCCCTCTATCCCCCCAAACTAATTTATTAGGAGGGTGTTGGCAGACGGGGTGAATCAATTTCATATGTAAAGATTAGGAAAAGGATGGCAAGTTGAGTTTATGAAGAATTGAAAAGCATCTCTTCACGATTCATTTGGGAGAGTACAAAGTCAAAATATCACTTAGGAGCCATGATAACTACACTGGAGCCATCTTGGTGAACCAGTCCCAGTTCAGAGCCGGGTAAACCGCACATGCATGAGCTAGAAAAAAAGATTCAAGCAATAAGTGAAGAAGAATTTTCTCCTTTCTCCTCCATATGATGCAAAGGTTGTTGTGGGCTTTGAAGTGGACAGGGCTGTCAGTGGAGAGGAGCCGGGCAGGCAGGGGAGGAATTACCAATCAGCCTGAACCCCAAAGGGCTGCATGCTGTGACACATTAGGTCACCGCCTCTAAGTCAAGCTACCACTTCAGGGAGCTTTGATGAGAAAAGTGCTCCAAACGTGGTCAGAAAAGAAACTTCTTCACCCGTTTTAAGACTGCCGACTCTCTTAAAAGACTGAAGCTGCACAAAATACCTTCAGATTACAGATGATTACGTCTTGCAAGACAGCAGATAGAAATCATCAATACCTGTGTTGTTCTCTTATCTCCTAGCTTCTGTAGCGTCCTTATCTATGTTGCCTGGCACACTTTCCGGCCCCAAAACAGCACATCGACAATAAATGCCATTCATTATCGTGGAAAAGGAGCTCCGCGGAACAGAAACACATCGTCACAAGCTGCGAGACAGGAACAAAGAGGAGAAAAACACGATTAATGTTTCTGGAGCTAGAACACTCTTTAAGTTCATCTCGCGTTCTGTGGAGGTGATGGGACGCCAGCCAGGGCAGAAACATATTAGTTCATTTCAGGCTAAATCTCTCCCTGCACTGTAGTCTCCCACTGAATTCCATTTCTGAGTCATAAATAGATGTTTCAGGGCTACAGAGCGGGTGGTACTTCAGAGGTCCTGAGGGGACCATAAATCATTTGGTCATGGCAGTGCCCGGGCCCCCAGCGGATCAAAGAGCTCTCTCAGCATGTCTGCAGCTCAAGTGGGAAAGTCAGAATGGTGTGAGGACAACACATGGCTTCTTATTCCGAATAATAATAATAATAATAATAATAATGAGGATTATGATGATCACAGAGCAACAAGACAGGACGAAACAGGAAAAACACGTACAAATAGCTCTGAAAAACTACCAGTGGGCTCTAGAAAAGGAAGGGAACAAGTAAAATGGAAAGACAATTAAAAATTTAAAGATTGGGATGGCCACTATACCATAAATCTTGGCTATAACAGAAAGAATACAAGCAGCTTTAAAGAAACATCACATAAACACACATATTAAATTCAAATGAGTGTATTTATATAGCGCCAAATCAAAACAAGAGTCATCTCAAGGCAAAGTAAACATTCCCATTGAACCTACTTATGAGTGAATTGAGTTTAGTTCTTTTTTCCAGTTAGTTAAACGTTTGTCAAGGAAACCCAGCAGATTGCATCGAGTCACTGACTTGTTGTGTCAGACTTTACAGCAATCTCCATATAAGCAAGCATGTAGCGACAGTGGAGAGGAAAACTCAATCAGAACATGGGTCAGTATGAGCAGCACAACTGCCCCAATTGACCGGGGGTCAAACCATACAGAACACTCAGAGAAATACAGGTACACCCCAAGGATGAAAAATTATTACGGAGCAAAACAGTGGAGTCAAATATGAAAACCCCCTGGAAATCAAAATAACTTGCAAGAGAGAAACAGGCAGCACCCAAGGACCATGAACAGAGATGAGGGAATCAACACTTTGACCCACACACGGGATGTAGTCCTTAGGAAGCCAACAACTCAAGTTCAATTCAAGTTTATTTATATAGCGCCAAATCACGACAAGAGTCTTCTCAAGGTACTTCTCATGATGAACATTGCAATGCAGGTCAGTTCATTAAGCCAATCAGAAAAAAAGTTTCCATTATAAGGAACCCAGCAAATTGCCTTGTGACTTGATGCAGCAGAGGGTGTAACCGTCATCCAGTGTCTGCATAAAACAGCTGATAGGCACGTCACATCGACATTAGAGTAATGCTTCTGAGGAAGACACCAGAAGTGTGCAAAACCTGGATCTGTTGTTACAGAAGGAAACCCTTGATTTGATTTTACTGTGTATTATTTGTTGTTTAGTGCAATTTTTCTGGTAAATGACAACAAATAAATTTAAAAAATGAGACAAGTTTTGCCATAATCTCTAGTTGATATTTCCCTGTGGTTAACGTTCGATCTCTGTAACAGCACACAGCTTGATACATACTGCCCTCTAGCGGTTATAAAATGCAACATTTCCTCAGCAAAAGATGAAAGAGAGACAAATAGAAAAATAAAAGATGATGTTTAAGGAAAGCCAGTGTTCTGCCAAGAACTTTGACACAACACTGGCTTGGGAGCATACTTTAGGAACTGTTTTGCTATCACATTCTTTACATTCTTTACTTTATTGTGTTTACATGGATAGATGGATCATCATGCATGACTCGGATTTAAAAATCTAAATTACACCAGGCTTGTGCAAATATCAACAAAATACACATGTGTCACTTTAAATTGTAGAGGGAAATATTTCAAATTCAATTAAATTCTACAGGTTTTTATATCTGTCACAAAAACACAGATTAAAATGTGTTTGAAGGAGCTTTTAGGTGATTTGGTGGTCCTGCAGGGTCACATCTGCTTCCTCCTCTACAGCCGCCAAGTTTTTCTGTAGAACTGCCAGGTGTTTCTCAGTCATCCTCTTTAATGTAGTTTCATAGCTGTCCCGTCGCAGTTTTAGTCTCTTCATCTCCTGTATGAGTCTGTGTTTCTCCTGGAGGACACGCAGATGCTGCATCCGGTGGTGGTCTCGTTCCTTCTGGACCCGCAGCAGGGTCTCCGCTATGGCGCAGGCCGCCTGTCTGTATTCCTCGTTCTCCTCTCGAGCGTGCTTCAGATTGCTCTCCAAGCGCAGGTTTTCTGTGTACACTTCCGGTACCGCACCGACACCACTCGCATCCGCCGGACCTTTCTGCGCCACATCAGTCCACTCAGTTTCAAAACAGTCGAGCGTCGTTGTCATGCCGCTTTGGTGAAGAAAGTTCCGCAAAAAGTTAACGACTGGTGGTTGTTGGTGAACGGTTGAAATTGACTTCGGAATAGGACGAGTTTCGTCCTGGTTGTGGGAGCTTGTCTCTTTTTTACCAGCTGAGCTCCTCGACGTGCTCATTGTTGCTTTTGAGACGTGGAGTAAATTAGTGTGATGTTGCCGTGGAGATTTTCGGCCTATCATCGCGAGACTTTACAAACTCACGTTCCTCCCGTCAGCAAACAATCATGGCGGACTACCGAGAGGCGCCCTTGGCCACTCGGCCAAAAACACTGGATCCAAATGAATATTTCAACCTTTCTCCAGAGCAGAGACGTTTAGAAGAGTCTAGGATGGCTCTGCGTGCCAACCTGAAGAGGCAGTATCAGATAGAGCTGAATAACCCGCACAGAAAAGAGCTGATCGTAAGTGGCTACTTGCTAGCAGGCAAAGTCACCTTTTCTTAACTGGGCATAGGCTATTTGCTGAAATGCATCTGTAGCTTATTGTATCACATAAGGCAAGACTGGAAAAAATATAATTTCGTTTAAATAAATAATAATGATAATTTAATAACTTTACCAGAGGGGACTTAACTATTTCATTTGCATGTACGCTAAAAATGCAAGGTAGCTAGCAGGATGCTTTAAAAGTAGAGAACATGAATCCACACAGCGAAAAATAGTTTAGCTACAACTCTACATTTTGGTTTGACAGAATTATTCTGTTTTGTTGAAGACAACCTGATCTACAAGTTAAAATCTTAAACTTTGTTGACAATATTTGCATGTTGGTAATTGGTTACGCAGAAAACTTTAATTCAGATTCAGATAATTTATTGTCATTCATCATCAAGATGCGTTTGACCACAACAAAAAGACGGATAAACAGAGTACTTTACCCTGAATCATTTGGTGGTTCATCAAATACAAACAGCAAATATGTTAAACATTAGTTTACCGTTTTTATTTTCTGTTAGTTTTTTCTAAACTCTAATTTTCTTTATATTTAAATGTTTTGCACTCAAATTTAAACTTGAAAATTCCCTGCTCAGTGCTTGTTTTGTAACTGGGTAGCTGTTATTTTTTCAGGAATACATTTTGGTCCCATTCTTGATTCGGGATAGACTGATATATGAGACCAAAATGCCTCTTTAATACAGCCGATTTAAAAACAGGCACGTCCTCGGGCAGCCCCCCAGATGCTGCTGCCAATTTTTTTATTTAAATGTATGTTTACATTAAACATCTGCTTAATAAAAAATAAAGACTTTCATTTTTATAACTTGTCAGTTTAGTTAAATGTTTAATTTTAATACTAAGCAGTGCACAGAATTGTGATTCAACAGTTAGTTGGTCAGAGAGAAAATATTACATTTGCTCTGTTATTGGTGACATTTTAGCATGCAAATGAAGTGGAAGATGCCTAGATATCGGCCATCGGCTGATCATGACCTCTACGTATCTATCGACAGAAGAAAAACCCATATCGGCTGATTTTTATTCTCAGTAGTCAATTTAATCAGCATTAGGAGCAAATTTATTCAGATGTAAATCAGTTGCTTATAATTATGGTTTGAAAAGAAAATTTGTGCACTGTTGTTGATGTTAATTTAACAGATTTATTTACTAATTCAGCATAAATAGTGAATAATACATTTGTCTCTAATACTTATTCATTTTTGATTCATTTAGACTTTTAGGAGGGATGTTTTAAATTTGCTTCACTCAAAGACAATTTCAAAAGTTATTTATACAGTAAATGAGTATAGGTCTAATTCCAGCATCTAATAGTTCCACGTGCTTTCTTTAACCCTGTTATTTAAATCTATTTTTAAGACACAGCGATTACTAAAAGGTGATTGTTGATCCTGGTTTTGCAGGAAGACCCTGCCCTGACACGGTGGGTGTATGCACGAGCCAACCCTTACCCTAATTTCAGAGTCACGAAGAAGACTTCTCTGCTTGGTGCCATATGTGGAGTGGTGCCTCTCTTTGTTATGTACTACGTCTTCAAAACAGATCGGGTACGAGATGAGAAGTACTTTTGTTTGCTTGATACTTCATCATAATGTTGTATTTTCAGTACATTTCTGCATGAATCCAGCTAACTGTGGCTGTTTTGAATATTTACAAAGAGCAGCTAAGAAATTAGAATTAAAGCAAAAGAAAATGTGTTTTTCTGATGTATAATGTGACTTTAATAGCATCAATTACTCAGGATAACAACTTGAAGACATCTAAAAAATGTGCTTCATAGTCATTTTTCTCTTAAAGGTGCACAGTTAATGTGCCTTTTCCCACTCGCATCAGTTCACATTAGAAATAAATGTGTCTGGGTTCTTCTTTTCCTCCTGATTGTCATGGAGATTCATCCTCTGAGCCATCAGCAATCACCTCTCGTCTCACTGCTAAGCTATCATGTGCGTCGAAAAAATAAAACTGCCTGAAAGTCACAGGATCATAAAGTGTGCAGTTGTGAAAATCTCCAGAAGGTGATGTGTCTTTGTTGCTATGGAAACTAACACCCAATCATCTGTTTTACAGGATAATAAGGAGGCGAAGATCAAGGCTGGAACGCTCAAGCGCAAGTTCAGTTTGTTGTCATGAGCACGTGTGTAAAAAGACCCTCTAGAGATGCTCTCCTTGTGTGTAATTATCATTAACCAAATTAAATCATATTGTCAAAGATCTTGGCTTTGATTTTGTTTTCATAAGTGCTGTATGTGCATTGAAGCAGTAAATTTTCCCCATAATTAAGTAAATAAACCACGTAGTACAGGTGGGGCCATCTCTGATGAATTTTCTTCTGAAAGCCATCCTATACATGTAAATATGTGGTCTGACCCTTAGAGTTCTGTCGTGGGGTGGCATCTACGGTTCTCTGCACACAATTAGACAGCACTAGAACCAATCAACAATAAACATGTCATATAATGACCAGTGTCAGTCAACCTGGCAGTCTGCCATACACAGTTGCAGAAGTAGAAGTACCTCTATCCGCTCATGTCTCAAAGAAAGGACCAAGTCTAAATTGTCAAAAGTTGATGCCAACGCCGTTTCAGACGAGCGCCATTTCTAAGCAGATGCCATCATTGTAGTTCTATATGGCAGCACCACAGACATCCTATATGTAGGCGCAACATGGATGAGTACCCATTCGCCCCCAGTGCATTTATTTCTACTGAGGGAAGCGTTTACCCAACAAAAAAAAATCAGACATATAGTATGGCATAATTATAATATAATTCAAATGAATAATTTAAAAATTCCAACAAGTAGGCTAGAAAAGTCAATAGTAGTCCTACGTGAGCTGTTCTCAATAGTGCGCCTGGTGTTGCAACCATAGCTGGCACAAAAAACGGCCATAGTTGACTCCAGTTAGGTTAAAAGAGTGAGTAACCAATCCAGTATGGCGGAGGTGCTGTTTCGCTCTCAAATGCTCAATAGGGCATCTACGCATTCATGTCTGTGGCTACAACAAAGTGTGGCTGGAGGAAATGTGCATTTATTTTGTCCTGCAACAAAATAAAGGAACTGGCAACATCAGTTGAAGAGATTTGTTGTGTGGAAAGTAAAAGTGTAAAATAACAGATATTTTGTGAAACTCAAATCATATAAAATATATCACAAAACAACAGATTGATGTTTGTTAGGTCCAGAAATGTTATTTATTTTTTTACACATCTGTTTTGGTAAACAGTTGTTGTCTTTTACTTCTTGCTGGGCTTCCAGTTGGGATTGAAGTGGCTGCGCAGCGGTTCCCAGCACTGGTGGTAGGTCTTGTCCAGTTTCTGACATGTTTGCAGACCCCATTTAGTCACGGCCATACTGAAGGACGACTCAAACATGAAGGCCTGGAAGAGACAGAACCAATATGACCTCTGGTCATGCAAATTGGGTTGATAATACAACTTTTAACAGGTGTTTGTTTATAAAAATATTAATTTTAATGTCAGACTGGATAGAGGCCTAGCTGCCATTTTGCTCCATCATTCCAGTTCTGTCTGTCTGTTCAGTCAAAACAATATTTCCACTTGGAGACCACCAAGATGTTTGTGGCAAACATGTCGTTTCTAAAACTGGTCCTAAAATTCTCCCATGATGTCACGTGTCCCCCTTTGTCTTTTTATTGTGGTTAAACCACAACCTCTGACCTCATTACCATACCCAACTTGCAATGCTTTTGTTGTTTTCTGGGTTCTTATGTTCTTGAGGTTCTTAATGAGGCCTGATATTTTGCTTTTTGAAGTATTTTAGCTAATTCAGTAATACTTTACTATAAGGGTCCCTTTATTAATGATACTTAGTGCATTATTAAGCATTAATAAACAAAGGATCCCTTTATTAACATTACTTAGTGCATTATTAAGCATGATTAACAAAATATCCCTTTATTAATGATAGTGCATTATTAAGCATTAATTAATAGAGGATCCATTTATTAACGTTAGTGCATTATTAAGCATTAATTAACAAAGGATCCCTTTATTTACATTCCTGTTATTGTTAACTATTAGGCGTCCTTAAGATTAGGACACAGGGCCAGGGGGGTCTGCTCAGTACTACATTACATAGTATGGTTAAACAGTTGTCAATACTTTATTTAATAGTTTATTAATGCTTAATAATGCACTAAGTAATGTTAATAAAGGGACCTTTATTGTAAAGTTTTACTGTTAATTCTTCAGGACTGTATGGGGCTTGTGAAACTGAACTCAGCTTTTTAAACCACAGGGTTAATCTCTGTAAATTACTTAATCTTCTAGGCCTTTTTATCCTTTGTATTTACTGAACTTAGTTGTTACCATGGTTTCCTCAGCCACCCGCTCAGGTTGGAGCTCGGCTGTGCAGTTCTTCTCAAAGCAGTCTGCGTCAGGACCATGGGGGGTCATTATGCTGTGCAGGCTGGCCCCTCCTGGAAGGAATCCCTCCTCTTTGGCTTCGTAGTGACCTTCAATCAGACCCATGAATTCACTCATGCAGTTGCCTGAAATGACAAGCAGGAGACGCTGTAACACAGCACTGTGTCAGGAACAGAAAGGTGAGGTTTTCCACTAGATGGCCTTGCAGATCTGTGGTAAGACCAGACAAAAGGCACAGAGGTTTGAAGTGAGTCATACAGCAGGTGGATTGCTCTCTGATAGTCTTGACACTGCTGGGTAAATGGGTCTGTTAGCTTCTACATGACTTGGTTTAGTCCTGAATATAATAAAATTCACCTCAGTGGACTGATTCTGACTTTCTATCAGTGCATTCAGCTGTTTTAAAGACCAAGTTCACTAGTTTTTTTGTTTTTTTTCCAACACATTTGGTCTAGCATGAATGAATGCCTTGTAAGTTGTTTTCTGTAGAGAAATAAAGCTCTGGCGCTCCTGTTTCAGAAACTAAAACTGAGCCCGAGCAGAGAGGAGCAGAACACAACTAGATTTGGAGTCTTATTTCCTGATATTTAGACGTTGATTGGCCAACAGCAATGCAACTCTACCACGGACTGCGTTTGCGCTGCAACGTTGATGTTTTATCTCCACAAATAACACAAGCCTAGAGGAGTTCTCCCATGTCGTAGAGTTGCTAATGTTAGCGGTTAGCTTCTACCAACCGAGGCATGCTCTGCTCTCTCCTGGACTCTAAATCAACAACAGCCTTCCTCGTCCTGACCCAAGATGGGTGAGTCCATGAATGTTAACTTACAGTATGACGTAGATCTGAGTGGCTAATAATCCGAGCATTTCCCCGTTTATTATCAATCGGTGGTGTTCTGTCCAATCACCATACATTGTCAGATTGGCATATGCAAAATAACAGCATATGCCTGTCTGACAGCACAATTCTATCAGACAGGTATATGCTGTCAGATCATCATACATTTCTTAAGCTATATGCACTTTGATGGGCCACTTCAATCATCAGATCATCACACACTTTGTTTTAGCAACCGTATGACACCATGACTTTTCAATTAGACATTTTTAAAGCTTTATTTTCTAAACGTTTTTCAGAATTAGTAAAATACAAAGTTGTGATGCACATTCATCAGCTCATTTTTGTGGATGGCAAAACAACACAATCGACCGACGTATTCTTCGTACTTTGCCGTCTGTGTGCTAAACTGACGGCTCCTCAGAACGTAACGGAGGCTTAGATAAACGTGCGTGTGCGCCATCAACATATATGCATGCAGTTTATTTGTTCATGATCTGATATGTATGGTGCTGTCAGAACAGCGGCTAATGCAGGAAATAGGGGTAGATTTTTCACCTTTAGCCTGCATGTGAAGCTCAGCGTGAATGATGATATTTAAAAAATAACAAGCACAAAACAGATTCTAAGTGAACTTGCTCTTTAACAAAAATGAACCTAAAGATTCATTACAAGATCAAATCCTTACGGTGATAGTAGGGTGGACGGAAGGTGTGGTCGGCTACGCCCCATCGAGGTGGGAAGATGACAAAGTCAGCAACGGCCACACCTGGTTTTGTGGATTTGGCGGTCAGCACAGTAAAGATGGATGGATCCTAGGAAAACAAATGTCACCGTTTAGAGGATTTCACTCCATTTGTTTCAGCTGCATAAATGGAGAATGACTGCACCGCGTGATCAAAGGCCACGCAGTTGATGACCATGAAGTTCTTCAGGTTGTATTTGTAGGGCGCGTAGTTGCCGTGCCAGGCGACCACATTGAATGGAGAGAAATCCTGCAAAGCAGTAAAAAAAAATAAAAAAACAAATAAGAGAAGTCTACCTGAGCAACAAACACAAAAGACTTTAAATTGAGCTTTTTACAGGGAAGAAGGAACAATGAATAATGTCTTTGTAATCTTAAATTCCAAGAAAGTACTTCTTGACATAAAGAGAGAAAAAAAAGACGGTCATAATGAAAATTGTAAGAGGGTGTGCTTCTTTCAATTTTTCTTCTCTTTCAATCCCCTCCTGTTCTTTGTGATACGAGGCTCCAGGTATTATGGGGTAATTGGCTTCACAATCAAACTTTCCCAAACTTCGAGCATTTTGACGCTTGCAGTTGGGGGGGGGCATCTGTGGGTGCAGAGATATTCTTTTGATTGTTAAAACTGCAGCAATTTTATATAGTTTCTCTGTTCTGATAATGTCGCTGCGAAAAAGACATTCAACAGCAGCTCTAAAATCAATATAGTTCATTACAACTCAAACTGCCTCCATACTGACCTCTGTCCTCCCACACACACACACACACACACGCCAGTACACCTCCACACACAAGCACCAAGAATAAAAGCACATATACATTCACAGAAATGTGTGTGTGTGTGTGTGTGTGTGTGTGTGTGTGCGCGCGTGCGGAACGTGCGGAAATCCACACATGATATATCTAATGAACACCGGGGACAACTTAACTTCACACACCAAACAAAAGGTTCTTTTTGAGACCCGGTGCAGGTAATCTCTTGGACTTTCATCTGTGATAACTCCACTACATTCGATTAAGGTGAAAGGAGGGACAAAATAAGAAAAACGGAGGAGTTGCACACACGTGCACACGGAACACAAACATATTGGCCCAGTCGAGCAAATAATAAGTTAATTTGAGCAATTTTAGCACTCTGCGGGGGAACGAAACAGCAGGACCAGACAGGAGCTGCAGCATGTTTTCCTTGAGACGAGGCCTCTGCGTGTCTCGCTTCCCAGCCTCACCCTGCAGCCTGGACGAAACCAGCAGAGTCACCTCCCACCTCCAGAGCTTTGTCATCAAGAAGACAGCTTGTTAAAATAAAGGTTACTTTTCCTCAATAAAGAAGCCTTTATCTATAGCTATTATTTCATGTATGCATAAAAGTGTAAATTGACATCGTTTCCATGGTTACAACCTCCTAATCCCTGCCCGTGTCAGAGCCTTCCTCACATCTATTCCCTGTCTCCGTTTTTAAAGAAAAGAACTCCTGTCAAGACATTATGTGTCGATCCAATTATGCGCCTATTGGGAAATTCAGGAGGGGAGGATCATTTCCTGAGTGAAATATGGTGAAATTAATGCTTTACTTGGAAAAAAGGTTTTTTCTTCCCGTAAAGCAACGGCTTCACAGGTACGCTGTCTGCAGCTCCAGAATGCCTTAACTAATTATGAGTGATTAAGACTCATAAGGGAGTCGGAGCGGAAACCCAGTGAAAGGATAACAGCTAAGGCTTGGATATTAAATCATCAGGGATGACAATTCAGCCGGCGGGAGCGGCTAATGGATCACATGCTTCACTTGGACCGTTTCCTGTTAGTCGCTGTGGCAGTTTGATGGCGTTTACTGAAGCAAACTCAAACCTAAATAGGGTAATAGGGCAAGTCTGCAGCATGTGTGTTTGTGTTCCTCGCAGACAGTGTGTTAGATTACTGCAGACACACACACATACACACACAATGTCACAATAACCACCTGTTGGCAAGCAAACAGCTTTCCCTGGTATTTGTTGATGACCGTGTAACCAGTGGGCACTTTGCGATCCTCGTACCACGCAACTGGATACAGGAAGTCTCTTGGGTTGGCCAGACCATTGGCTCCTAAACACACACACAATCAATCAATCAATCAATCAAAGCTTTATTTATAAAGCGCCTTCCGCGACCCTGTCGGGAAGCCCAAGGCGCTGAACACGGTACATGAGAAAAACAGGTGAAAACATTCAAGTAGAAAACAAATGGGTAAAACAAGAGATAAAGAGACCAATGAAAGCAGGGAATTAAAATCAACATAAATGAAGGCCTAAAGCCTGATCCATGCTTCTCCGTCTGCATCAGTGCGGGGACACGCCACGCCATTATCCGTCCTTGCAGACCTGCTGGAGAGCTCCGCAAGGACGCACAGAGTCGAGCTCTCTTTTCTAAACATCCGTCCGTCGAGACGGACAACGCAAGCTTCTGATTGGTCAGGACGCCACTGTTGTCTACACCGCCGCCATTGCGCCCTCAAAAACATAAAGAGAGCTGAGAATAACAAGCGGCAGACATGGAGAAGCTTGAAGAATACCTCGCAAAAAAACTCTAAAAACATGAACGTTTAATTCCCCCGTGACCGGAGGAGTGAAAAGATGCACAGCAAGCGTTTTATTTGTGGACAGAAATGACGGGAAACGTGGGTTTAGAGGTGGCGAGCGCACGAAGAGGTGGAGGAGGATGAGAAACAAATGTGTCTGTTAAAAAGTCTCTTATATACAAAAAACACAATACAAACACACTATCTTGGATCGATACATGACAGGATACCACAGAACAGCACTACGCCCTCTGTGGTCCTGCCGGGGAATTGCTTTGCTACACTCTCCAGGAGACGGAGAAGTATGAGAGCAAAACACTTCCGTCAATCCGTGCGTGTCTGTCCCTTGCGGAGCTGACGGAGAAGCATGAATCAGGCTTAAGTCAAACACATTCAGGGAATGCCAAGCGGAGGAGGTGGGTTTTTAGGCGACTCTTAAAGATTGGCAGAGATGGGGATAGCCTGACTGAGGGTGGCAACTGGTTCCAGAGTGATGGGGCTAGGACTGAGAAAGTCCGGTCCCCATGAGTATGACACCTAGAACGAGGGACTGCGAGCAGACCTTGGTCAGAGGAGCGCAGAGCGCATGATGGGGAATGTCTGTTCAGGAGCGTGGCCAGATAGTCGGGAGCACTACCCTGGAAGAAATTGTTAACAAAGACGAGGAGTTTAAAGTGTGAACGATAACAGACCGGAAACCAGTGCAGGGAGGCCAGAACTGGACTGATGTGGTCCCGTTTCCTGGTTATAGTCAGAAACCTGGCTGCGCTGTTCTGCACAACCTGTAGGCGGTGCAGTGATGATTGACCCAGTCCGGCATATAGAGAGTTGCAGTGATCAAGCCTAGAAATTACAAAAGCATAGGCTTGATTTTTGCAAGGCGTCTCAGATGAAAGAAACTGGACCGGATCACAGAGCTGATGTGAGTATCAAATTTAAGTCCAGTGTCAATTTTCACCCCCAAACTGGTGACAACTGGTTTTGAGTAGGGAGAAAGAGGGCCAAGATCAACAAAATGACCCACAGCCCTGCTGTTGGGGTGAAAAACACTGAACTGTGTCTTTCCTTCATTTAGATGCAGATAGTTGGCCATTACCCAAGACTTCACTTTGTTAAGACAGGACACAAAGGACTGGATAGAGACCTTTCTTCTGACACAATGGAGAGTAAATCTGGCAATCGTCAGCATAGAGATGGAACGCTGGGCCATGTTTACGAAAGATCGACCCCAGAGGAAGCAAATAAATGGCAAACAAAAGAGGACCAAGGATCGATCCCTGCGGGACCCCCCAGCGGAGCCCCTCCCAAGAAGAAAAAACATCACAGAGTTTAACGCAGAATGTCCTGTTGTGGAGATACGATCTAAACCAATCCAGAACAGACCCTTTGATCCCAACTTATCGTTCCAAGCAATCAAGCAGAACTGCGTGGTCAACTGTGTCGAAGGCTGCCGTCAGGTCTAACAACAGAAGCACCCTGATCTAGTGAAAGATAGATATCATTTAAGACCCTCAGTAGAGCTGACTCTGTGCTATGGCCAGACCTGAACCCTGGTTGGAAAACCTCAAACAGATCAGAGTCAGCTAAATGTGAGACCAGCTGCTGATAAACGACTTTCTCAAGCAGTTTTGATGTAAAGGGCAGGGTAGAGATAGGCCTGTAATTTTCGATCACAGAGACATCAGCACCAGGTTTCTTCAGGGTCGGCCGAACAACTGCTTCTTTCAAGGCAGCTGGGACCACACCTGTGCTGAGGCTCCCATTGATAATCTGACCAAGTGATGGGCCAAGACACGGAAAGGCAGCCTTCCAGAGATGAGGAGGCAGAACCTCAAGTGGAGAGCCAGATGGCTTCTGCCTCGCAACAAGCTTACTCAGCTCAGAATAAGAAAAGTTATTGAGGGAGCTCAGGGTGGGTGGTGATGAGGAACTGGAACAGGGTCAATAGAGTTACCAGAAATAGCTGCTCTAATGCCCGATACTTTATGAACAAAGAATTTGTGAAAATCTTCAGAGTTTCCAGCAGCTGTAGGAGACGTGAAGCTAGGCTCCTGATACACCAGAACAGAGTTTAGTGTTTTGTAGAGAATCTTGGGATTCTTGGAGTTAGTTTCGATGATGTCTGCAAAATAGGCCGTTCTAGCAGCCCTCACAGCATCCTGATAAGCAGCCAGAGATGCTCTGAACAATTCACGCGAGACCTGTAGGCCATCCTTTTTCCACTTTCTCTCAGAGGATCTACACGCCTGCCTACAAGCCCGTGTGACAAGCCCGTGTGACATCAGAGAGCCAAGGCTCCCTTCTAGGCTGAGACTTGCAAAGCTTGAGAGGGGCAACCACGTCCAGGAGCTGATTACAAAGTAAATCAAAGTGTTGTGAATAGTGTTCAGTGTTAGATGGATCAGGGTTAAAGGTCTCTAACCTTACAGACATACAGTCCACAAACTTTGAAATAGTTTCTGCATCCAGGGCTCTGAACCTAGTAGCTGGAGCTTCACACACAGGGACAGGACATGGCAACGTAACATCACAGAGTATTGGAGAGTGGTCAGAGAACACAGGAGGCAAAGTCACAAGGTTCATGGTGGGTAGACCAAAAGAGAGAACCAGGTCTAGGGTGTGACCACTGGCATGAGTTGGGGACGATACCCATTGAGTCAAATTGAATGAATCTAGCAAATTTAAAAACCCTTTAACAAGCACATTGTCAGGACAGCAGATATGGATGTTAAAATCACCAAAAAATAGGACATAGTCATATTTTAGGATGCAGTCTGCCACAAGATCATAGAAAATCCTTCAGGAAGTTAGAGTCTGTCTTTGGAGGGCGATGAATCAGCACAATGAGCGCGGGGGGGGGGGGGGGGGGGGGCAGTTCAAACAGGCACAGTTCAAAGGAAGAAAATGACATAATGGGTGTAAGCTGTTTACAAGGAAAGCTGGATTCAAGAACAACAACCAGCTCATCCACCTCTAACCCCCCCACCCCCCCGCCCACCCCCACCACACACACACACACACACACACACAAATCAGCATATTACAAAGTATTTCAAGTTCATATTTGATCAGAAATGTTTAAAGACCCCTGATTTTAGAAGACGTTTTGCTAAGAAATTGTTTGTTTGAGTTGTACTTTATATTGACTGTATGCCTGGGTCCCAGTGTCTCACAGGTGTGTGGTTTCCATGGTGACATCAATCCTATAATGCTTAAATGATCATATTTCATTTGCTCATTTCTCTCTCTCTCTAACGGTGTTGGTTCTAAATGTGGAGTTTCTACATGTGTCAAGTGATAATACATATTAATAGATAATAATAACAATTCTTATTTTTTATTATCATTTTACTAGTATTTATATTATTTACACAAGATTATATTAGAATAGAATTAGTACTCTATAAATAAAACATATCTGATTAATTACTGAAGTTTGCTTTAATGCCCAGGTGTGGTTCTAGGGGGTTTCAAGGAGGAGCCAGCACCCCCTATGCAGCAAGCTTAGACCCCCTGTGGCTCCCACTGCTGAAGGCGGAGCCTAAGCATTAATTCGTACAGATTGTTTGTGATAATTAGTATAATATGAGATGTGGAACCAAAGCATGTGAATGCATTTATCTGATACTCCATGCTTGACTGGGATAAATAAATCAGATAACACAGTTTTTTGCAAAATTGTTATATTTTTAAACTATTTGAATAACTGTTGTGTCTAAAGTAACCATGACTGAACTGATGTTTTTATATTATTGTAATTACTCACTAAAGGGTGCCTCTCTAACAGAGCAGCTGGCCCCAACCTGCCCCCCTTTAATGTTAGCCTAGAACCGCCCCTGTTTACCCCAGAGCATACAGCTCAGTTCAGAAAAACTGCAATGTAATCATCTCTTTTTCAACAAACTGAAACAACATACAAATGTGTTAATTTTGCGTAAATGTGTTCTTAAACCAAAGGCTTTAAACACATTGAAGAATTTTATGGCAGCAGATGAATGTTTACTCTAACTTATTTGGACTTTTTCCCCAACAAAGATGCGATTCTGGGAATCAAATCGTACAATCAATCTGGTTAGCATGGCAAAAAAAATCCCTCTGATTTTCAGAGATAAGTGTCAACAGTTTAGACAACAATAGCATGCTGCTGGAAAAAGGGAAAGTGGTTGGTGTGCAGGTTTTTATTTCATCTTTACAACCATCCTACAAACACAAACCTATAGGCCCCAGGTCAGGGAGCTCAAAATGGGCTCCATACACTTCTAAGATGTAGCCTCTGGTTTCTCCAAACACATCCACACTGAAGCGCATCCCTTGCTGGAAAAATAAAAACAAGAAAAGTGGCAGTTAGAGGAAAATTTAGTGCTGTTATGTAGCAAATGTGGGCTGTATCAGTGCTGAGGGGACTAATCGTCTGTTTGGAAAAACACACATGCTGCAGTCACAGTCCTGATGTTCCGACTGTCCATAACGTGAAACCTCTTTCCACTATTATCTATTTTTGAAGGTCACTTCTGAAAAGTGCCAAACCTCGGCTTTCTAAATATGGTAAGACAGAGCGTGGGGGCGGCAGCTACCAAAGTAGAAAGTAGTAGAGCCTACCTGGATGACACAGATTTCGTTCGGTTCGACCATCATCTTCCCAAACTCAGTGGTGACCAAGATCTCGCCCTGCTGTGGGACTGTGACGCAAACAAAGAAATGACTGAGAAAAAGAACATCTGATGCAGAACATCAGTAACTCTTCCCCTCACCGATCAGAAAGTCTCCATCTGAGTTGTTGAAGCACCTGAAACAAGACAAAACGAGCTTCCTGAAACAGCCAAATATATAAAATGCTTGTATGTGTTGGGACATTTTGACCTGTCAGCCATGGAGGTGTTGCAGGTGTACATGTGGACAGCAATGCCATTACGGGATTTGCTGTTTCCTGCACCACAAATGGTATGAAGACCCTGGAATATACGGAAAAGCAATATTTTGTGTCTTTAAACGGAGATGTGTTGTTAATTCAGTGAAGGTAATGTAGAGGGGAAAAGCTAAACTCACAGCCACAAAGTCCACTTTCTTGTCTGTAGATTTGGGGACGGTGAAAGGCAGCCATCGCATCTGTTAGTGAGAGCAAAGTCAATATTTATCTGTTGTTACCTGGCAGAGATTTGTGTTGATTAAATTAAAGAGGTCAAATAGGAACCTTTCACAGTAAACAGTAAAACGTGACACTTCCTGTCATGAGGGGGCGGGGCTTGGGTGACGCCATCGTTTGAACATTGCATTTTGTTGGCAACCAGATAAGGACCAACAACATCAGGTTTCATGACTTTCTGTCATTAAATTGGGCCAGTTTATATTTTTGGTGAGAAGCCAAAGATTGAGGTTTAGCCCCGCCCCCTTCAGCATGCACAACAACTCATGATTTTGATAACTTTAGATTGCCCATGCTTTATGAGCAAACCCGCCAATTTTCAAGTTGATCAGTCAAAATCTGTTAAAGGAGTTTGTTCAAATGCAGAGGCTACAATGTGGGTCAAAATAGCAATTTCAATCCAAAATGGCCGACTACCAGTTGGGTGCAACAGACTTTTGTGTGGTTCTGGGTAAGTGCATCAGATTAGGCTGTTTATAAATGTCTAGGTGGCGCTGTTACGCATAACCTCATGCAACATTTTTGAGACCCTGAAAATAGTAAAATTCGTCATTCGCCGAAGCAAAATTAACGGTCTAGCAACGCTCCATCGGAACCTCACAGCTCTGGCCGGTATTGTGTCTGGCCAATCACAATGCGTTTATTTAGAAAAATGACATATTATTTAAATTTGTTTGATGTTTTACGTAGTTCTTCCACGATGTAATGGCAAACTGCCCTGTTGACTGACATCCGTAGCAGTCCGATCACAGTGCTCTATTGGTTTGGCGGGCCAATCATAGCACTCCATCAGCCAGGTGGGTGGGATGTTACTGATACAAAGATGGCAACGGCGCACTTGAAATGGCTTTGGTATTAACTTGAGTCAAGAGCAGATAGAGGTACTTAGGTTTATGTAGAAAAAGGATGTATTTGCCTCTTCTCTGACGGAGTATGGTGGACTGTCTCGTTGGCTGAGGTCCATAGCGTGGGGGGGGGGGGGGTACATCACATTGTTTGTTGTCCAGTAGCATACAGAGACAGTTCGAAAGACGAATGAAGATCCTGCCCCATGACTGAGAGCCATCAATGCACCGAGGCTAGACTTTACATAAATAGGATGACTTGCCAGGCTAGAAGACATCAGGACTTGGAGTCTTATTTCCTGATACTCAGACATCTCTCCTCTGAATGGCTAATAGCAACACAGCTCTTCCACTGTGTCCGTCTGCTCTGCAACGTTGATGTTGATGAAACACAAGCCTGAAGCAGTTCTGCCGCATTGTAGAGTTGCTAATGCTAACAGTTACTACTAGTAGCTCTGCTCTCTCCTGGCTGCAAAAATCAAAACCGCCTTCCCCGTCATGAGTCAAGGTGGGTGAGTCCATGAATGCTAATCTACAGTCTGATGTACATCTGGTGACTTTTTCACATTTATTCTCAATCAGAAGCTAACGCAGGAAATAGCAGTAGAAGACATTTTCACGTTTAGCCTGAACGTTAAACTCAGGCTGACTATATATTTGAAATATAACAAGTAAAAACCTGTTTCTCAGTGAACTTGCTCTTTAAATCAGATCTAACACTATCATTGCGGTTATACCTGGTTCGGGTCAGGCTCCACTTCATCCCAGTTCTCCGTCAGATCCCCACATGGCACAAGGGTAAAGGGTTTGTGCTTAACAGACGGAAGGATTCGGTACAACCAGCTAAAGAAATCAAGCAGCAAACTTTAGTTATTATTATCCATCATTTGTTTGGTTCAAGTGACCGATTTAAAGTCAGACCTTCTCTTATTGGCTGGACGTGGGCAGGTGAAGGCCGAGCCAGAGAGCTGCTCAGCGTAGAGGCCATATGGACACACCTGAGGACTGTTCTGTACAGATTCAACGTAAAAACACACAATCAGAGCTGCTTTTAACGCTTGATTTTCATAAAGGATACGTGAGAAGACAAAGAAATGTTTGTGCTACCTGTCCCTCAGGTAAGGATCCCGGACACCGCGGGTCTTCAGAGGAGAACTCGTTCCCAAAACCGCGCATGTACTGAAAACAAGGCAAACACAGAACCTTCAAGGCTCTCTGTGTGTCTACTACCTGAACAAATGTGGCCTTCATGATACGTCGCTCAGTTCAAAGGAGAGCAGTGTCTTTACAAAGAAAGAAAAGTCAGTAAAAGGTTCAAAATAAGTCCAAAAGTCTAACTGATTGACGAGTAGTTAGGAGCAACAACGCTGTAAACGTCCAAATTAGTTCAATTATTTTTGGGACAAATCCACCATGTTTTTGCTTGTGTTGTTGTTGTTTAGCTTCTTTCTGCCCAAAAGACTTACTTTATTTGCATAAAGATCATAAAGACAAGAGAAAACAACCAAGACAATAAGAAAAATGTCTCTGTTTGATTTTTGGTTAAAAACTTTAGAAAATATTTTGTGTAAATTAAAAAAAAACTACAGAAATGAAGGAAAATACTTTGGAAAGCAGGAAAATGGTCCTTTAAGAAAAACTAATAGATTACCACAAAGGATCCCGTTTGAGTCTTTCTCTCAAATGAACTTTAAACTTTATTGATTGTCTGTAGTCAGCCTTTAAAAAAGCAGCAACGCACCTAAAAGTTTGTTTCTTTTAGCAGAAACAATAAACACGTTCAGACCTGATTAAAGTTAAAACACCTAAAACATTAAGAATAAACATATCCCATCTAAGGAGAAGTAATCTGGGAATATCAACAAAGCTACGCTCTGAGCAGAGAGGTCCAAACTCGTGCATGCGAACCAAACATGGTGTTACTTTTCTTTCTACATCATCTTTTATCTTCTGGTGCAACGTGAGCCCGTTCTGGTGAGTCACAGTTATTCTGCAAACTCTTCTCCCGCAGACTTGAATTGTTTCCACATGTGAGCTCAGCTTTCACATGCCTGAAGCCTCTAGAGTGGGTTGAGACAGTCAAATAAAGTAAAATTTCTCTGAATTTCACCATTTAGAATTTACAGTATTGGAAAATAAGATAAAAGTAACTGCATGCATAAGTAATTTGGTACTTTTAGCCTAAAATACATGAATAAATAGATAAAACTGAAAATATAGCACACGTGACAATATAATGTAACAGTAAATGTAATCCTGAATGCTTCACATTATTCCCAGTAAAATGTGGAAAGAGTGTTTCAGACCACATCTGGGCAGCTGCTGAATGCAGCACTCTGATTGGCTGGAGGGAACGCCTCCTTTCACTCAGCTGCTGCTGCAGCAAAGACTACACTTTTAAAGTTCTTAAAACTTTTTCCTCCAAATCAGAAACTGAACCAACATTTTTCTTTTGTTTTTCTGAAAATGCATCTCTACAGATTATTTTGTCATTTTCAGGTAAATGTGGAGGACTTACCTCGATTCCTGCCATTGTGCTGCTTTTTCAAAACCTTCTTGTTCGACTGTTGAGTGTTTCAGTGGTAACAGATCAACTCGCACCTCTTCCCTGGCTTTCTTTGGACTAATATCCACCTCAGGATGCCTGCATGCTGGTGCGTGCGCAGAGCGGTAAAGGGGGCTGGATCTATGCGTTCTTTCTCAACGTGCTTTTAATTAGACCTTGACTGCCTCTCTGACGCAACAGATGGGTGTCCACTCAAAGAAGGGAATGGGTCGGGTGGCTGAAAACAGAAGACGGGGTCAATGCCAAGTAAAACAGGAGACAATTTGTAAAAAGGCTAATCGACATCTAAGATTTTAAAGGGGACATATGCAAACTCATCTTTTGCATCCTTTTGTGCTGCAAGTCTCTAACACCTCTATAAACACTCCAAAACTTGAAAAAAACCTGTTCATACATTTTCTCTCATCGTTTGATTTTAGGAATTATCTTCCTAAAACAAGCCGTTTCAAATTTGTGATGTCACAAAAGGGAAAGTCAGAATAGAGCCACAGAACTGAATGGAGTTTGGACTGTCTTCTACTAGTTCAAGCACAGTTCATGTTTCAAAAAAAGTTGAAAACCTAGTTGAGGCTCAAAGAAGGCGGTGTTTACAAAAGTTAGTAACCTAGCTAAGAAACTGACCCTTACCTTCTTCCTGCTGCTGTGTTCATCGATTTGATCGAGTCGATAACCGTGCCAGAATTCACCAATCATGTGTCCTATTGTATGAAATATAATTTTCACTTTGCTCTGGAGCTGATTAAAAAAACCTACAAGTCGGATCCGTACTAGTTTTATATCGCTGGCCGGGTCACCGGATGCTAATGGGGGACAAAATACCTCAAAAGATGGTGAAAGAGGCCTTTTCGTGAGTAGCGTGACGTCGCATGCAAAGGGTCAGTGGGTCGATGGGTGGGCGTGGCCAGATCTAGCTTGTTTTCTTGAAGTGACAGAGCCCTGAAACGGCTCATTCTGGAAGATACCAAAAATGTCAAGAAAAAAACTGCTGAAATCACTTTACGTCCGAGAGGTTTTATGCAAACAAATGTCTAATTTAAAATGGTAAATGGCCTGATTTGTATACCGCCTCCTTAGGATTCTACAACCCCCCAAGACGCTTCAACACACAATCAGTCAATCACCCACTCACACACACATTCACACACTACAATGATGAGCTACAATGGAGCCACAACTGCTCTGGGGTGCACTGATGGAAGCGAGACTGCTGATCACTGGCGCCACCAGCACCACCGGTCACTCCAACCACTACCAACAAAATAAAAGCATCATTTGTGTGTTTCGACTGAATTTACTAAAACTCTGAGTAAGCAGCGTTGGATGAACGTCTGCAGCTGACCAACTTTTGGTGTCAACCCAGTTAACGATGGCAGCTAGAGCTCATCCACGTTAGCAAACATGGTCACAATTCACTCCATTTGGTAAATGGGAATTATTAATAGGAAATAGGAAGTAGGATTTACAACTGAACACTGATAGATTGCATAACTCATTTGTGTGGAAGGACTTGTCATCAACACCTAATTAGTTCATTCTGATCAGCATCTTTTGGGTAACCTCTACCGAGGCGAGGACAAGTGATTCCAGGTCACATAAGAACAGCAGAGGCCTCTAAAAGCCTTATACATTACATCAAGCTAAATTTATTCACTTCATTTCTTCAAATAGGTGCTCAAACGAGGTGTACCTAATGTCCCCCATGCAGCATGTATCAAAAAGAATCAATTTCGCCTCTCTCCCAGTTTTGCCTCGCTTCCCCCGGTTGTCTATTTCTTTTCTCTGTTTTGGGAGATGTTGGGAAGGGTAAATGATGGCAATTCTCATAGCGAGGCGCAAATAAACTCGCAGCGGCAGAAGTAACTGTTCTCCGGCGAGGCGTGCAGTCAGACCCGGGCCTCCCGCTGGGAAGGCAGTCAGGGTGCCGCTCCAAAGAGGAGAAAGCCCAATGGCAGGAAAATATCACGCCCCCCTCCCATCTCAGGAAATTGATCTGCTCCTTGTACGGAGGAAGAAAATGAGCGATTTTAATTTCATCCCCGAGTCTGCTGATGGAAATCTGGAGTATCTGGGTCCAGTCTGGATGATGCCTGAGTGTTATAGGAGATGAGGGAATAGCTGGCGACTTAAGTGTTGTTGCCCACTTATTTCTATGCATGTCTAAGTGGACCATAACTGCTTTGTTATTAGATGCCTGCTGAATTCAATGTCTTGATGGCAAATGAAACACTCACCTGGCTCCGTCCATCCATATGTGCATAAACAAGCAACAGCAGCCAGGCGCGAGCAGCTGTGAGCCGGTTCTGAGCTCCGATTGCATCTGTAGGTTTTCAGATAGCATGCAAGTGCAAACTCTTACTTGAGTCTGGTTCCTCCTAATAAAGGATTGTTCCAGACTGGCATCAGGAAAGGAATCTGACAGTCTGAGTATTTTTTGATTTAATGGACGAGGCTTGTTCCCAAAACCAAAGCAACTGCTTTGGTTTTAATACCAAACTCAAGCAGAGAAAAGACAGCACAGCCTTTGATGTGACAGTGATTGTAGGATAATACCACTGTATTGTGTCAGAAATCTCAAAGAGAGATTACTCAAAACACTGATCTTGAAGCCAAAGCTGCCTTCATGTCTAACTGTTGTGGTAATTTAATCCCTGGACTTTCACATTAGTATCTCTAGCTGATCGTGGACGCTGTACCGCAGCGGTACAGGCGCAGATAACGTAAATAAGCCGATTTTCTATAGGCTTTTGTCTCAGCAAGTCATTATCAGTGGCAACACATAGAAAACTAAATAAAGGTCATCCTTCGTGACTGATTTTGGTGCATATTTTAAACCCCTCTGTGATAATGGCCCTAATGCACATGGCGTATAAACAAGCCTTGTTGCAAATGCTAAGTTTAGCACATTTGATTAGATTTCTGTTGATCTGATGAATAAAACAACAGAACTGTGACCTTAAGAGCACCAGACCCACAGCACCACTGAGTTTATACAGTCCAGCATGGTAGTGGCAGCATCATTACATGGGCACATTTGCTTATGATGACGTAGGGGTAGGGCTATCTTTGTATTTTTTGTCAAATTTTAACATATAATTGGCATAAATAAATGTTCACGGTAAGAATATCTATTAAACTCAGTAAAAAAAAAGAAATTATTGAACGCACAGTTATATTAGCAAGAGTTTTAAAAAGGACATATAATGCAAAGTTCATCATTTGCATACTTTTGTGATCTTTGGTACGTTCTTTCTGTGTTTGGCTTCTAATTTCATTTTTGGTTCTTTTTTAAAACACAGGAAAGGTTTCTCTTTACCTTGCTAACTGTTTCGTTTGCGTCTGCAAACATCCTCAGAGCTGACGCTCTTGGCGTCACTTCTTACTGCATTTACCCGCGGGCAGCAGACATTGTCACCCTCTGCTGCCCGCTCTCCCCTCTCCGGCGATGCAGTCCCATGCACGATCCAATGAGTAAACTCCATCGTCTCTGTTCATGGTCCCACATCCACGTCTCCTTATCTCTGTAGCTTCTTTTATCCATCTTTTGTATTTCTGTTGTTCGGCGTTTATGATCCTTGTGCTGTCCCAGTCCATTACATGGTTTTCTCTTGTGCAGTGATCTGTTACGGCTGACTTCTTTATTGTACTTTCTGCTTCTTGCTTTGCTGCTCTTGTGTGTTTTCGACTTGCCTCTTTCTCGCACTCCTTTCTATGTTCTATTGTTCGTGTGTTGAGTTGGCGTCCGGTTTCTCCTATGTATGTTTTATTGCAGAGTTTGCACGGGATTTCGTAAATGACTCCACATTTAAGTCCAGCTGATATTTTATCTTTTGGGTGTACTAGTCTGTTTCTAACTGTTGTGTATGGTTTTGTTGGTGTGTTTATGTTGTATTTTTTCATTGTTGCTCTTATTTTTTCTGTTATGCCTCTGATGTATGGTAAGGTTATCACTGGTTTTGGTTCTTGTCTTTCTGGGTTTCTGGTACTTTGCTTTGGTTGTTTTTTTCTTTCTTTCTGTTGTTGTTTGTTGTTTTCCTTTGTTTATTGCCCATGTCGGGTATCCGCAGGTCTTTAAAGCGTGTTGTACGTGTTTGTCCTCTTGTTTACGGTCTCTTTCTTCTGTTATCATGTTTGCTCTGTGACATAATGTTCTGATTACTGACATTTTGTGTATGGTGGGGTGTTCTGATGTCCATAATAGATGTTGGTCTGTGTGTGTTGGTTTCCTGTATGTGTTTATGTTTAGGGTCCAGTCGGTCTGCCTGGTGATTTCCATATCCATAAATGCTATACTGCCTTCTGTTTCTGACTCATAAGTGAACTTTATGTTGCCTGTGTCGTTAACGTTATTCAAGTGTTGTGTTAGTGTTTCTGTTTGTCCTTTTGGTGTGATTTCCAGTATGTCGTCTACGTAGCGTTTCCATAGTTTTATTTTGCAGTTTGGGGGGGGCAGTGGCTATGGCTTTTTGCTCTAGGTCTTCCAAGAAAAACTCGCACAGGGTGGCTGATAGCCTTCCAGTTGTTTGTATATTGCGTTGTCGTATGTGAAGTAAGTGGAGTTAGCTACCAGTCCTATCAGTTGTGCTATGTCATCTGCTGTGAGGTTTGTTCTTTTGTGTAAAGTTTTGTCCTGTCTGATTCTGTTAACTACTATGTCTATGGTTTTTTGGGTTGGTGCTTTTGTGAAATTGCAGAGTTTGCATGGGATTTCACACCCAAGTTAACCGTGTTCTGGTTACGGTAGTCGGAGAAGTCAGGATTCCTATATGGCGACGCACACCTCCCATGTTTGAAGATTCCTCTTAATAACATAGTTCTAAGCTGTACGTTCAACATGCAAACAAAACTTTTAGTATGTAGCACTACATGTAACATTGGTTTTAAACGCGCTCATATAAAAGTGCTTTGTAAAATAACCACATTTCACCTAAAACTTACTGTTGTTGATACGGAGGGCTGCCTTTTGGATGTCGAGGTTGGAGTTCTGAAATTCTTCCAAGTTTCTGACTCGGAGGTCCGACTTTGGGGGGCGCTTCATTTGAATTTCCCCACTCGGAAGTCGGGATTTCCGAGTTCCGAGGACAAATCGAAGGCAACATTAGCTATAGTTCAGCTCAGATGTTTATCTAAAATGTTTCCTTTGATGGGTCAAAGCCAAAGAACAGGTGGTGATGCAACCCTCAGATAAACTAATAAACATTTGGGATGAACTCCATGGCTAATCGCCAAAAGCACATACAAAAATGGTTCTAACTTGGTTAATATTGAAGATACTGAGATAAAAGTAGGTGTTTGTGTCGCTGAGAGTCACAATAATGCACATGTTTCTGCCGTGTCAAGACTTTGTTGATTAAGTTAATCAGGCGGTAGAAAGACAAAAAATTACCCACCGCTTTCCTCTTTTATCTCTTCTGCACCCAGTTCTCTGTTGTTTCTGCCTTAATTGTTCAAATGCATCCATTTACAGTCAAAACAAAGCAAAAACTCCTTTATTCGGTATAGATTCACCACGCAGACATGAAATTGAGTCTTTTGTTGGTCGGCTGATATCACCAAACATGTGAAGCACTTCAACAAACACTGGTAATGCCATTTGCTTTAACAAGGCAGGTTTTTTTTTTTGGTATTTTGTCATCGCTCTTGAATGAAAAAGAACATTTTTGTGACAGGCGTGCATGACATTTGAGTCATTACCACCTGAGTATCAGGTAACTGCTGCATTTACACGTCTACATCAAACTGTATTTTATAATTACAGCCCTGTTACATAGTAAGCTGCAGTTTAAAGCTAAATGGCTCCTGACACAAGCGCACACGCTCACACACACTCGTGTGACAGCTCCATTTAACGCTGATTAGATTTGCAAGGACATGTAGTATACCCTTTGTGTGTCTCCTGCCTCGACACTCTCCCCGTCTCTCCCTGAGTAGCTGGAGTATCTCCTGAGTCGTACCCATCGCCGTAATGTTATGCAAATGGTTTAATATGAAGATAAAAGAGTGTTGCAGTGCACGGCGCTCTCGTGGTTCACAGCCTCCCGTTTCCAGGACGATAGCTCAAACGAGGAGGGCACTATTTGGGAGTCATTAAATGATGGCCTTCCTGACACGCACCCGCTCACCACCATCACCGCCCGCCCTGCGTCGGCCATTAAAAGCAGCTCACACCCACACCAAGACACACAACTGCAGACACCTTTTAGCGCCAGCTCCCAGTTTCTTACACATCACAGTGTCACAGAATAGAAAATTACACTCTCCTCCCACAGAGAAAATTGCTTTGGAATTGCTTGGTTATAAAGATGTGCTTTAAAGAGAGGGGGTGCATGCAATAAAAAAGGACACACACAAACACAATTACTTAAGCACTCTAAGGACAATTCTTACAAGTTAATCAGAGGATTTACCAATTATTGATGTCAAAAGGATTTCTGTTGCATGTGTGCGTATGTTTGTGGCTTGTGTGTTTATGTGATGCTTTCAGGGTATTTAGTATGCATCATACTGGACTGTCTCAGATTCAGGTGTTGCTAGTTGCTCTGCAGCCATTGTTCAATGAAGCTACAGCGTGATGGCCACAGATGGTGAGGATGATGTAGCAGACACATGGAGACCAAGATAAGAACATCTAAAAAGACTTAATGCGGAGTTTTAAACTCTTATGCTGGGAAATGATGGAGCTTTTTTAGTGTTTGCTGTGGTTTAATGTTATGTTGTGCTGTTGTGGATTACAGGCGACTGGTTATGACGTCAGCAGGGTGACTAGGGAGAGGGAACGGCGGCCATGTCATGGGGACATGCAGTGAGAAAATAAAGCCATGGTAAACCTGCAGTTGGACTCATGCGGTGTTTTAATAAAGCGACATTTGCTATTGTTGGTTAACTCTGGCAGACATCTTGAATTGAACGGTAGACGATTATTTACTGGCTATTTTCAGATAAATGCTACTAACATCTGTTCTGTGGGCTATGTGGGCAGAGTTAGCTCTGCAGATTGGACTTGCCATGCTCCATTGTAGCCTCAGCAGGTAAGTTTAGGCCTGGCCAATCACAGCGCTCTGTGTTTGTGGCATCAGAGCTTAGGCAGAAGCAAAACAACAATGGCGGCGGTTCATAGACGGCACTCTTTTGAAACGGGTTTGGCGTCAACTTTGAACAAGTTTGACTTGGACTTTTCTTTGAGTCAGGAGCAGATAGAGGAACTTGAGTCTTTCATTTAGAAAAAGGATTTATTTGCGTCTTTTTCTACAGTGTATGGCGGTGGACTGCCCCGCTGACTGATATCGCGAGCAGTGAGTATGTCATGCTTGTTGTCCAATAGCATGCAGACACAGTTTGAAAGACAACCGTAGATTCCGTCCCTGACTGAGATCTGTCTGTGGGTCGTGGACAGACTATATGTTCACGTGGCTAATAAAGTCCTCAAACTGACCCTGGATCCAAAACAAACTTAACATAAATAACCAGCAGTGGCGCCCCCAGTGGGTGGCCAGGATGGGTCATGACCACCTCTGGAAGGTAGCCCCTCCTTTAACCTCCTGAGACCCGAATTTGTATTTGATGTGATTTTTTAATGTTTTTTCTTGCTTTTTCAAATTAGTCAAATCTCAAAAGCATGAAAAAATATTAGATAAAAAATTATTTGAATGTTGACACACACACACACACACACACACACATATATATATATATATATATATATATATATATATATATATATATGTATATATACATACACACACTCAACAAAAATGTAAACGCAACACCTTTGTTTCTGCTCCGATTTTTCATGAGATGGGCTTAAAGATCTAAAATTCATTCCAGATACACAATATTACAATTTCTCTCAAACATTGTTCACAAATCAGTCTAAATGTGTAATAGTGAGCACTTCTGCTTTGCTGAGATAATCCATCCCACCTCACAGGTGTGCCACATCAAGATGCTGATCTGACATCATGAGTAGTGCACAGGTGTACCTTATACTGCCCACAATAAAAGGCCAACCTGGAATGTGCAGACTCAAAATAACACCAGATCGCCATGGCCTGCTGTTCCTTGTAGATGTTACGAATCAGTCTTGATTATGTGTGCTCTTACACCTGTGTATGTGTCATGATAACCAATTATGTGGCAATAAAAGGAAGCACCATGCGTGACGCTTGTGTCACGTGTGCCTCTACTGAGCTGAACCAGACCGCAGTGTGTGTTTGTTCCTCTGTCACGAACAGTCGGGTCGGCAGTTATCCTGTCCTGCAAGATGCTAAACTTGAGTAGAGATCCAAAAGGCAAGTGGGTGTATCGTTTCAGATCCTGATGAGAGCCCAGCTAGACCATTCACCTGTTTGGAGTGTGGTAGTGAGGATGTCTCCTCTAAAGCTGTGGTTTAGCTGTGAAGAGGAAAACTTGAAGTGAACGTTGTCTGAACAACGAAAGATTGTGTTCAGCACCACAGAGCTATGAGTTGTGTTTAAATCTTTGTGTTGTCAAACTGATTCTGTATCTTTTTACAAATTTATCCATATCTGTGTCCAGATCCATCATTAGGTTGTAGGCACCAGAGGGGGAGTGTACTGCTTCTCCTGCAGCCTCTTGGGCCAATTTAGGTGGAGAAAAGCACTTCGATCCTGGCCTGCAAATCTGCAGGTCCCCAGCGGGAGGCAGCGCAGCCCTGCTATCTATATTGGATTTATTCCTTTTCCATCTACAGGCCCCGCAAAGCGCACAGCGAGGAAGTCCTCATGCACTCTCCCTGTCACCTCAGACAGCATGTTATGGCACACATGAGTGCACATAATCGCGTAAACGCACACGTGCACACGCAGTCAGAGGTGTCCAGTCTATCCTCAACGCGCACTCCGCCACAGCAAGGAAGTTCTAAAGGCTTACTACGGGAGCTGCGACGGGTCAAAGGACAATCATCAGAACAACCTGCTGCAGTCAGACTTTTATTTCTCGATGACAAATGCATTTTCATGATATCCCAGCTAAAGAAAGAAAAAAAAAAGAATTTACATAAAACTCAGACAAGGAAGAAACGAGGTTCTTAATTTAGTCTAATCAAATATCATTTGCATCGCGCCATTTGCGCAAGGTATTGCCACTAACTGAATAAATGGACTTCTTCAGACTGGGCGGGGGGGGGGGGGGGGGGGGGCACTCCGGTTTTGATAAGCTGGCAACATAACTGATTAGCATGTATTACTTTGATTATCTCATTACTAGGATGATTCTTGCGGAATTTAAGACACTCGCGCAATCGAATTAAAATTAAGGCACGCAATCAATAAAAGGGCAACGCGGCGGTGACAACACACACCGCTCTCTGGGTTCGTGGTCAACTGAACATGATCCTGACGATGACGATGGTGATGGTGATGATGATGAGCTCTTCAGCTCACGAGCCGGAGCCGGACCTTGCAGCGGGTTTCACTAGAGTGCCGGGCTCTTGATTCCTGTGATCAAAGCAGTAATCAGAGGAGACGATGGGGCCCGTGAGATTGCTGCTCTCCCGTGGGTGGCCTGTCCACCTGTTATGAATCCAAGAGTTGCCCGCAGGCAGCTCATGTCCCCCTCCAAATCGATGACAGCGCTCACCCCCCCCCCTCCCTCCCTCCAGCTGACTGAACTTGTCTGTGGAATCGTGCGTAAAGACGCACGGGTCTCGGGTAATTTCGCAACAAAACACACATAAATGCAGCTGCACTCCCCCCAAAAAATAATAATAATCTTGACTCTTACATTTTAAATTCAGTCCTGTTTTCTTTGTGTTCCAGCTCTGGTGCATTTGTTAGATCTGTCTGAGGAAGATCAGGAACTCTTCCTCTCTTTTCCTAACAGACTCGCGCTTGTTTGCACACTAAACCCGGGACCAAAAAGGCGCACGTCCACGTTCTTAAATGCATGATGCAAATAATTACAGGTTTGGAAATTGATTTCCTTATAGGCTACCACCTCCTTCTTCTTCCAGCAAAGGAGGCCTCCGACCCCCTCCCCTCGAAGAAAAGCTACTTCTGCTGAAGCATTAAGTCATTAATTATTTTCCTTACATAAGGACAAATTATCGAGTCAGTTGAACGAAATTAGAACCCTTTGTTTCTGATCAGACCGCATTACCGCTGGAAATTACGGATGATGGCTGCGTGCGCGCTCGCCTTTGTTGTTTCGATCATTGCCTGTCGCTCTGAACCCGCGCTAACAAAGTCATTAAATTGACTCCCTCTCGCTCCCATTATGCGGGCTGTTAATAACCGCTAATTAACTTTGCTTACGCGCGCCTTAAAAGCCCCCCCCCCCCCCCCCCCGCGCACACTCTTATTCCTCCTTTCTTCCTTCTTTCTTCTCCTGCTCGACCTCTCCACTAAAGCAAGTGTCCAATTATGTCAAAGATGTTGGGTGGCTTACCTAAACTGGTGCACAAACTGACAAAACGATTCATTTTCTGATGGAAAATGACTCAAAAGTAAGGAAACATAGGAAAACAGTTGGATTTTAAACCAAAAATAAGTTTTTTAAATGTTTTTAGCAGTTTCCTGTTCTTACCAGGAGATGGCGCAAGTACAATGACCTGCAAGCCGAGATTCAACCTTTAAAGTGGATGGCATTAAGATCAGATCTTTTAAAAGGTTAGGAACATGTTGTAGAACGAACATCCTCAGTTTGGAGACATAGAGATTTTAGTTCAAACAGCTACGGGCCATTTAGTAGTAAGTAATTTTTATTTATATAGCACTTATCAGAGACATCGAATCACAAAGGGCTTCACATCGATCAAAACAAAATAAAACTTAAAGTCAAAAAATTATAATGATCTCAAAACAGAAATAGATTTACATCAGAAAAAACGGTCAGAAAATTATAACATTTCATAAACAGATGAAAGATTACAAGTTTGAGTTAAAAATAAGAAAATAAAAGATTTAGGTAAAAGCAGCTTTAAATTTACAGCCCTCAGTCGTTTTGTATGCCTCACTTTTGTCCCTAGCAGGTTGTTGATGTGGAGCAATACTTTTTCACATTTTATGTTTACTATTTCACTAATGTGTCTATTTTAGCAAAAATAAAAATATGAACCACAAAATTACTTTGCATGCTTCAAATAAATAAATCTATTGTCTGTGGCCCGTGAGGACATTTAACTTGATTTTTTTTACTTCGGCTTGAAAAATTTGGACATCCCTGCATTAAAGTAAAACCTTTCAGATTACAGTTACAAACCTGTGAGTTACTATAAAGTCCAAATTGAAACAGACTTTAATTTCACAAGACAAGAACCTGCAAGGTTCCGACACTTTGGCCCCATTGAGACTAGTTAGAAGTACTTTATTTCTTTGTTCACTAAAGTAAAAGTACAGATAAGGGAGTAAAAAGAAGTAGTCACATAATAGGGGAAGTATCCAAAACATTTTTGATAATTTTCAAGGGACTGGGGGTGGGTTGGAGGTTTAATAAAGTGCAAATAAAATTACTCTTGAAACGTTTTTAGAAAATATAGTGGAGTAAAAGTATAAGGTAGGCCTTAAGAAAGTTACTTTATTTAAGTACAAATGCAGAAAAAATGTACTTAAGTATTGTAACATTCCATCACTGCTATTAAGTCATCCATAACTTTTCAGGATGAATCTGTCAGTGGTTTGCGTTCTGCGCCTCCCTCATGTGTCTCCTTGTGACCACTCCAGGTTTCCCCCGTAGTGATTTCAGATGCAGTAATCCCATCCCTGTTTTTCTTCTGGTGTCTTGTTATCAGGTTTTAAGAGTTCACTCATCTTTAGTTCTCTGTAGATTTATTTTATCTTGTCAGTTTTCCCCACTCAGTTAATCTCGCCTGATTCCTTCTGATTACTCCACAAACACCCGTCACCCTGATTGTTTCCTTTTGTGTTTAAAACCCTGTCTGTGTCTCAATGTGTTGTCGGTCCATTGTTTGTGTCAGCGTTGTCTCGCCCCCCTCTCTTGGTCTCTAGGGTTTTTTGGATATCTCCAGGTCTGCTCTTTAAGATAGCACTTTGTCTCTAGGTCTCTTGGTTTTCATACTAGGATTTTTGGATTTTTGGTTTTGGCTTCCTGTCCCATTGGATTTACTTTTGGACAATAACTCCTAATAAAGGATTTTACTTTTATTCCAACTCCTGCCTCATGTCTCCCTGGTTCTGCATCTTGGGTCCTAACACCCCTACCCCCACTCGCAGCGTGACAGAATGGACCGACCCACCCAGGACCCAGCAGACTCTCCAGGTACCCCGACACCGCAGATGGACAGGTACTATGGTGACCCGGAAACCTGCTGGACTTTTATTCAGGACTGTGCTGGCTGTTTGGACATGAATTCCTCAGAGTTTAATAAGGTGTTGTTCACGGTGCTTTGCTTGGGAGGCAGAGCCCTGCGGTGGGCCGACCTCTACTTGGACCTTCACCCCATAGAAGAGGTCTCTTTTTGGACCTTCGCGAAGGAGCTATGGGTGGCTTTCGGCCTCAAACCGCAACAACCTACCACATGAATCTCCACAATTCTGATCAGCCGAACCTCCATCCCTTCACCTGGTCTCGACAGCGCTACCTCATCATCTCCAGTGGGCTGTCACTCCTCCTCCTCTGCGGCATCCGGCGCCATCTCAGCACCTCCGATGGGCCGAGCCACCACACCTTCACCTAGTCCCGACAGCGCTGCCTTTTTGTCTCTGGTGGGCTGTCATTCCTCCCCGTCCTCCATTCCAGCCGGCGTCATCCCTGCACCTCCGATGAGCCGAACCTTCCCACGTCGACGACGCCATAACCATCGTCAGAGGTCTCCTAAGGTCAGAGCAGCACCGTCAGTTCAGGTATTTCCTGCTCTGACACCTCAGCCCGAGCTCCACCAATCATCATCACCAACTCAGCCCAATCTCCTCCTCATCCCGGAGATCTGAGCTGGACAACCTGTCCAAGAGGCTCAGGTCCCGCCTGTCGAAGAGGCTCCAGTCAAGCCTGTCCAGGAGGCCCCGCCCGCGGTGGCTCCACCTCCAGAGTCTACGCCCCCCCCCCCCCCCCCCCCAGCCTGCAGAGACTAAAGCCTGGTTCATGCTTCTCCGTCAGCTCCGCAAGGGACAGACACGCACGGATTGACGGAAGCGTTATGCTCTCATACTTCTCCGTCTCCTGGGGAGTGTTGCAAAGCAATTGCCCGGCAGGACAACAGAGGGCGTAGCGCTGCTCTGTGGTATCCTGTCATGTATTGGTCCAAGATAGTGTGTTTATATTGTGTTTTTTTTTTTGTATATAAGAGACTTTTTAACACAGACAAATTTGTCTCTCATCCTCCTCCACCTCTTCATGCGCTCGCCACCTCTAAACCCACGTTTCCTGTCATTTCTGTCTACAAATAAAATGCTTGCTGTGCATCTTTTCACTCCTCCAGTCACGGGGGAATTAAACGTTCATGTTTTTAGATTTTTTTCACGAGGTATTCTTCAAGCTGCTGCTCCGTGTCTGTCGCTAGTTATCCTCGGCTCTCTTTATGTTTTTGAGGACGCAATGGCGGCGATGTAGACAACAGCGGCATCCTGACCAATCACAAGCTTGCGTTGTCCGTCTCGACTGACGGATGTTTAGAAAAGAGAGCTCGACTCCGTCTGTCCTTGCGGAGCTCTCTGGCAGGCCCGCAAGGACGTTGCGTGTCTCCGCAGTGATGCAGATGGAGAAGCATGAATCAGGCTTTAGTCCCCTCCTGCAGAATCTTCGCCTGCAGGGTCCTAACCAGTCGAGTCTCCAGAGTCCCCAGCTCCTGGTTCCCCGTTGCAGGCCTCCCAGACTCCCCTGGTCCCTAGTCACCTTGTCTTTCGCTTTGCGTGTGCCCTGTGGGCGTCTGGTATCCGCCCCTTCGGGGGGTACTGTCATGGTCTGCATTCTGTGCCCCTCATGTGTCTCCTTGTGTTCTCCATCCCTCTCTAGGTTCCCCTCGTGTGTCTCCGTGTGCCCACTCCAGGTTTTCCCCTTAGGTGTTCTTCTTTGGTTTCTGTGCCCCTTTAGGTCTCCAGCCCACTCCAGGTTTCCCTCAGGTTTTCCCCGTAGTGATTTCAGATGCAGTAATCCCATCCCTGTTTTTCTTCTGGTGTCTTGTTATCAGGTTTTAAGAGTTCACTCATCTTTAGTTCTCTGTAGATTTATTTTATCTAGTCAGTTTTCCCCACTCAGTTAATCTCACCTGATTCCTTCTGATTACAAACACCCGTCACCCTGATTGTTTCCTTTTGTGTATAAAACCCTGTCTGTGTCTCAATGTGTTGTCGGTCCATTGTTTGTGTCAGCGTTGTCTCGCCCCCTTTATTGGTCTCTATGGTTTTTTGGATATCTCCAGGTCTGCTCTTTAAGATAGCACTTTTTCTCAAGGTCTCTTGGTTTTCACACTAGGATTTTTGGTTTTGGCTTACTGCCCCATTGGATTTTTACATTTATTTCAGCTCCTGCCTCGTGTCTCCCTGGTTCTGCATCTTGGGTCCTAACCTCCCCCCTACTCGCCGTGTGACAGTCAGAGCCGGACCAAGGCATAGACAAATTAAGCAACTGCTTTGGGCCCCCACCAAGATGCAACACATTCTCACTCCCAGCGAGTCAAAAAGAAACGCTTGGTCAGCCACCCTCCACGTCAGACCCCAGACGCCCAAAGTGCCCTTTTTCGTTACTTATGTGCGAAAAGGGGTTTTTCCCTTTTGTAACTGCAGATCCCAATGCAGCGTAAAACTGACGTGTTTAGATATCCGCTGATGCGGCACCGAACCAGCTCATTTAAGCGCACCTAAACCTTAACGTTTCACTATTTATAACCTTCCCCTCTCCCTCATCCTAACCTTAACCCTCTTGCTACCTAAAACGTTACTCTCACTGTGATTAAGCGTTTGTTTCCCATGCATTCCAACTCTGACAGTCAGTCTGACTTTGAATTTTCGTATTTGCCGCCCAAGGGGTACGTTAGAACATACCATCTGGCGAGGGGGAGGTTACAAATACCCTCTACTTTTAACCTCCACCTTGGTAGTTGAAACCTCCCCCTCGCGTTGGCTCGGTCCAAACTCGACCAATGACAAGGCGGCTCCCGCCGTTCGCTTCATAGAGCCGGCTTTTAGAGCGATCGACACATCACTAACGTGTTCGCTAGCAAGATGGTTAAGGTTAGGATAGGGGTGAGGGGAAGGTTAAATAAGAGGATAAGGTTAAGGTGAGGTACAATGAGCTTGTTTGGTGCCCTGGCTGCGGACATCCCATCACGTCAGTTTTACGCTGCATTGTAATCTGCAGTCAAATAAGGGAAAAACCCCTTTTCGCACATAAGTAACGAAAAAGGGCACTTTTGGCGTCAGGGGTCTGACGCGAAGGGTGGCTGACCAAGCGTTTGTTTTTGACGCGCTGGGAGTGAGAGTGTGTTGCATGAGAAAAATGTATTAATAACTTTAAACAAGACACACTAAATAATAATAACTACATAATATTTAACATGAATAAATACTATTTATATGTATTACTTTTATTTTATCATATAATTTTTTAAAATTATTCTGAAGTGTCATTTTGGTTTTATTTTGTAGTCCAGCACATTTCACACATAATATTTTAAGAATAATAGTAAGCATTTGTTTACCATGAATTCTGCTGACGTCCATTTGCATTAATACACCACACTTCAATACCACTCTGTAATTCAAAATGCAAATTAATTAGAGCATTTTGTTGGTTTTCTGGGAAAGAAGAATTCAAAATCCATAATAGCACCTGTAAGCAAATACAAAAGACGTTAATGACTGGGCATGTCACACAAATGGTGTTGCCCAATGATGGATCATCTGGCGTTAAATTAGGGGGCCACCAAAGGAAAACATGCTTAAGGCCCCACAAAGGCTTGGGCCGGCCCTGATCTCTGTTTCTCCAAACGGAGGTTGCTCCGATTTCTGCTTAAAAAAGTGAACTGCCCCTTTAATGAAGCTAATCGGTGGGGGGAAAGAGAAACATTGAATATTTTAAGTGTTTTTAACATAAAATATACAAAAACCAGAAGTTCGCGACCTCAGGATAAACAAACAAAAGGCTCGTGGACTCTTCTGCAACAGCGCGCGCTTCTCTCTGAATATGATCAGGTTATGAGGTGGCGAAAACACAAAAGGGAGGCGGTGTTGGTTTCCCTGTCTCCGCCATCTCTTCACCTGCACGTCAAACAGACGAAAAATTGGAAATGTGAAAATTGCGCTCGCGCTATATCCTCCCTCCTTCCCCCTCCCTAATGTATGCGCGTAATTAGTGCATTTAAACAAAGCGCGGATGTCCTGCTGGCTGAAATGGCGGCTGACATCTCTTTTTCCACAGGGTTAATAACAGTGTGCGGATAAATGAATCAAATTGTGGCCCCCAAATTACAGAGCGACTCTAAATACCCGTCTGTATTACGCGCGTCTTGTTTGTGACCGCGCAGGAGACAAAAACAGGTGAACATTTTATTGTTATTCATTGTACTGATTTGCGCGCAAATTAACAAGCTCGGAAGTTTGTGACACCTTAGATTTGTGTGTTTTATTAACTTTAGGGGTGGATCCGTTGATTTAATACCTCATTAGAAAAGAGAAAAAGGTCCAATCGTGCCACAAACTGTTAAACGTAGAGAAGTTAAACTTTCAGGAATAAATTGCACCAGAAATGGAAAGTTGATAGAAGGAGAAGAAAAAAATGTACTGGTCATATATTTTATTGTTATTGTTCGTTTGGTGAGAAGCTCTGATACATAACGGAGGAAGAGGAGGAGGAGGAGGAGGAGGGGGAGAGGGATGGGAGGAAAAAGAGGAGAAGAGAGAGTGTAAATTGCAGCTTGCTGAAGTTTTTGGATTGAATTCTGAAAATGATCCTTTTAACAGTGATGGGCTCTGAGGCGAGGATGGGGGTCACGCCATTCACAGCGGGTTAAATAGACTTTCATTTAAAATTACATTCTCCATCCATCTCTCATCTCTCCCCCTCTCCGCGGCAGAGTCCCTGCGTGCTATCCCGGTACCCCGTGCGCCACGCAGCTCATCACCGCCGCCTGCTACCCTCACCCCATCCACAACTCCAGCAGAGAGCAATTGGAAAGGACAGACAGACAACAGACAGACAGACAGACAGACAGACAGATGATAGATAGATAGATAGATAGATAGATAGATAGATAGATAGATAGATAGATAGATAGATAGATAGATAGATAGATAGATAGATAGATAGATAGATAGATAGATAGATAGATAGATAGATAGATAGATAGATAGATAGATAGATAGATAGATAGATAGATAGATAGATAGATAGATAGATAGATCAACTCACTCATCCATTTCAAGTCTTTCTTGAAGAGCTTTATATTTTGTAAATTACAAACATAAGATAAAATAAATTAAACTGCATTGTTGCTGATTGAATTCAAGGCATACATTTTACAGTTAATCACATTCACTCCCCTTGACACAATCGAATGCAATAAACAATAAATGCAATCAAAATAACAAAATACTGCAAAAATGTTGGAAATTAATACGGCGTACAAATCACTCACGCAGTGACTGGAATCAGCCAGTGTTCCGCATAACCGGTTTACTCGGTTTAATCAAAGAGAGTTTTTAAAAAAGTCTATTTTTTACCCATTATTGCTTAGCAGTATCATAAAAACCTACATTTTACAAGGTCTGTGAACACAACATAACAGGCTTTTCATGTTTATACCTCCAGATTCAGTTTTTAGTAATTCATAATTTGTGGGGAGAAAAAAAATTTAAATAAGAAGAAATGCCTGAATTATGTAAATTTACAAACAAAAAAACAACATATTTTTACATTGGATGGTGGAGCTCGGTGGTACACTGGTTGAGTTTATGGAAAACATACTATACTAATAATCCCAGCATGCATCATTTATTTGTGATTTTAATATTACACTGGCACTGATGAAAAGCCCAACATTTTATGCAGACTTAGTTAAGGCGGCACAATACGGTGCAATAAACACATTCTGTCATGATGCTAACATGTTTTCTTTGTGGATTCGTACCTTTTGAAGATATTGTTTGTTTTTTATTTGAGCAGCTTCAGTCCAGAAACCATGCCTGTTGAGTTCCACCCCAACAAAGGTGGAGTAAATGTTGTGAAGGAGTTCAAATGTAATTTACATTTTGCCAGAGAATAGTCTGACCCTAATGAAAACACTAATTATGTAATTGAAACAAAATATTGGTTTCAAACATATTACTGTTCCAATAATGTGCTAATTTGTGTTTTTATAGGCAGGTTAGTTTACTTTCAAGTTTTTAGCAATTTGTTCATATATATATATATATATATATATATATATATATATATATATATATATATATATATATATATATATATAATCTTTTAACTCAATAATTTTTACAAAGTTATTGTTTAATAATAATAGAGCCTCGTGTTATTGTCATTATTGTGAAAAATAAACCATATTTCCACATAAAGCTGTTGATTATTTATTGTTTACGGCTGTTAAACTCTCTAAACAACTGGCTGATTACCTCATTGTGTTTGTACGGCTTTTTGTTTTCATTTACGTCATTATGACTCATTTACGTTCTTTAATTAAGACCAAAAGTGATAAGTTCTTCTCTTCCTGCCATAGTTCGTTCCGCGGAGCAGAGCCGAACTCCATGTCGGGTTTTGTGGCCTTTCTTCTCAAATTAACTTTATCGTAAAATATATAAAGCAGCGACACACACGCGCGCACACACTCACGCGCGGGGCTGCTGCACGAGCCAATCAGGCGCGAGGTGACAGAATACATGCTGAAGGAGCGCGGAGCCGGAGAAGCGCAGCGCGAGGCGGCCGAGAGAGAATTGCGGTGTGACATTAATCTGAGAGGAGCGCCGGGGGAAGGAGAGAGGAGCCAAGAGAGGAGCGGAGCGGTGAGAGACGCAGTCAGGCGCCGACATGAGCGGTCAGTTTGAGGAAGACATCCAGGAGCGAGGCGAGAGGAAGAGCAGCAAGTCCCCCACGCTGCTCTCCTCCTACTGCATAGACAGCATCCTGGGCCGCCGCAGCCCCTGTAAGGTCAGGCTGATAGGGGCGCAAAGTTTGACGGCTCTGTCCGGCAGAGGGGAGCTGGACAAGCCCGCCGACGGTAAGTCCGCTCCGGGACGAGCTTTTATAATGGCGCTTCTGTGTTCTTTTATCCTGAAAATTAGTCAAAACATGCTAAAGTTTGTAAGTTTATCTAATAGAAATAAGAAATTTCCACTTTTCTTTTTAAAATTTATTTCAGGACCACTGAAGGAGCCCCTTTCCCTCAGCGCTGACATGCACCTGCCGCTCAAGCTGCGACGGCTCTACGGACCCGGGGGAAAGTACCTCCAGGAGCAGGCGGAGAAGCTGGAGCGGGAGCGGCTCCTCCTGGAGCAAGCCGCCGACAGCCTCAAGATCAACCAGGCGCCGCAGGTGAGCATCAGCCGCAGCAAGTCCTACCGGGAGAACGCCGCTCTGAGCAGGGGAGAGGGCGACCAGAGCCCCGGGGAGGCCTCGGAGGACGGCAGCCTCGGGCTGGTGGAGCTCGGCCCTTTGAAGTTCGAGGAGGACACCGGCAAAGAGGAGGAGGGCTGCGGAGACGCGGCCGCGCTGTCCCCGAAGGACGAGGAGCGGGAGAGCTTGAACGCCGGGGATGGGGACGTGAGGGACGGGGAGGACAGCGTGTGTCTGTCGGCGGGCAGCGACTCGGAGGAGGGAATGCTGAAGAGGAAGCAGAGAAGATACAGGACTACCTTCACCAGCTACCAGCTGGAGGAGCTGGAGAGGGCTTTCCAGAAGACGCACTACCCCGACGTCTTCACCAGGTGGGACATTTAAAACAGGAAATTATGACAGATATAGAAGCTATTTAAAACACACAAATGAAGATGGATATTTAGGAAAAATATTCTCATATTTTAAATTAATACTAAAGATATTTTAACTAACTTGATTTTATATTTTTATTACAGTGAAGATATATTTAATTAGGGCCAAAATTTATTAGTATATTATTATTATTACTGACATTTTTTCCCAGATTCACACCCTTTATGTTTTTCTTGCATTAAAGCTGATATTTATTTGCATTTATTTTTGCTAAATCCATCCTAAATAATCCTTGCATCTGCGACTCATAAATTAATTTGATATTTTTTTTTATAAATTACACAGAAAAATTAAAATATTTTAAGGCCTTTAGGTGTAATTTTCCCAGGATGTGTGACTAAAACCTGAATCAGCTTCTGATGATGCGGGATTAAATTGAGTGGAGCAGCTGCAACATTTTGTGCAAAAAGTCAGACCCTACAAGTTCACGTTCAAGGGCAGATGAACGAACACACACACACACACACACACACACACACACACACACACACACACACACACACACACACACACACAAATAATTACATATATATATATTATGTCACAAATAAATCAGAACTTAAAATATCTACAGCTTTATTTGAACGAAAACACATTTTCAAACCAATTATGCAACCATTTTCATGCTAAATTAACATTTTTTGCTCTTTTTCATATTTTAAACCACAAAAGCCCTTTTTGATTCCATAAACCTTCATTTCCACATTGCTTCTATCGCCGGGATAATTCATATTTTCCAGTCGATTAACTTTCAGGCGAGTCTGGCTCTAATTTGAGCTGCAAGCGCATCTTTGCTACAACCAGAAAGGAGCGTCGATTGCTTTTGTGGCAGGCTAGTTTAGATGTCATTATTCCAGCCATTATGTTGTTACAATGACAGGCCTGGGCTAAGAAAAATCTAACAATCACTGGGCCTATTTCTACCCAGCCGTGACGGGAGAGAATATGCGGCTTTGGCGTCTTTCTGCGGCTCATGGCGCAGAGGGCGCACAAAAACCCTCTTCTATTGTTGACAGTTAACAACAGGAGGGGACTAAACATCAATTCGGTCTGTAACCTTGAATCTTTACTATTTTATTTATTATTATTATTTTTGTTTTGCAGAGAGGAGCTCGCAATGCGTCTGGATCTCACCGAGGCGCGCGTGCAGGTAAACGCGCTCCTTATTTCTAAAGACATGTTTTTAAAAAGCGTTCTGGTGTTTTATCAGAAAATGTGCACCTTTTACGCACGGTGCAGGGTGCCGTGCGTCATCCGATATGTTCTAATTTGAGGCAATAAATGATTACAGTAAAAAAAACGTGTTAAATGCCCCCCTCCCTCTCCCGGTTCCTGTTATTGAAAGTTATTAAACTCGAACGGGGACGTTTTAGTGGCAATTAAGCCGAATGAGACGCATAAAAAGGCGCACTTAGAGCCGGAGCAAACAGATCTGGAAGTTTGCATCAGAGGATGAGGGGGAGGAAGGGGTGAGTTAAAAAAAAGAGAGTGGAGGGGAGAGAAGGGGAGGGATAATGCTATTTGATTTCCCATTATGTGATTGCAATAGACCTGCATTGATCCGATGCTTTGCACTTGGGAGGGAATGAGAGGCCATTAAAGGTGTTTGCCTCCCCCCATCCTCCCCCCCTGAAAGCGTGGCCTGCATGTCCAAAGCATAACCACAGAGACAGTTCAAACAAGCTCCAGAGGTTATGGCCGCCGGTAAAACAACAGATGTCTCTTATGGGAGGTGAACAAATCACTTAACGGGCGCCATCGGGAGGTGATAAAAACTCATAAATTCCCCAGAGGCTGTGTAATGCTAAACAGCCCTTTGGGAGTAGAGTGTGAGTGTGTGTGTGTGTGTGTGTGTGTGTGTGTGTGTGTGTGTGTGTGTGTGTGTGTGTGTGTGTGTGTGTCCGTCGCTCAACCCTTCAATCACTTTCCACATGTTGACATTTTGCTCATTGTGCTTCAGCAGAGCAAAGCGGGCACCAGGCGGATGCGTGGGAAAGTTAAATACTCTCCTGGATGGAAGTCATTTGTTCTACATCTCTTAAGAATTTAATTTAAAGCGCATTAATTGTTATTGGAGCCAGTTCAGCGGTAATTTTCTGGATCTTTTGTTAACAACGCTCTTAATTACCTCCCCTACTTCCCACCCCGAAGCCCGTCTAAAAGGGAGGGAGTTTAATTAGACAGAAAGCAGATTTGAGGGGCTGGGAGCCACAGGGATTTACGTGCACGTAATTACTGCTGACTTTACGCCTGGTAGCCGTGCACCTGAACTAAACACTGATACTTTACACAGATGAGGGTGAAATACTAAAGATCATGGTCTTCTCCGTCCTCAGGTGTGGTTTCAGAACCGCAGGGCCAAGTGGAGGAAGCGTGAGAAGGCCGGGGTGCAGGCCCACCCGTCAGGCCTGCCCTTCCCAGGCCCGCTGGCAGCAGGTCATCCTCTTAGCCACTACCTGGAAGGAGGGCCCTTCCCTCCTCACCCTCACCCAGCTCTGGAGTCAGCCTGGACAGCTGCTGCTGCTGCTGCTGCAGCCTTCCCCGGCCTGGCCCCACCACCTCACAACAGCTCCGCTCCACCCTTAGCCACCCCGCTGGGTCTGGGAACCTTCCTGGGCACAGCCGCCATGTTCCGCCACCCCGCTTTCATCGGCCCCACTTTCGGCAGGTGAGTCACTCCAATGCACAGACTTCCTGCAGGCTTAATGTCTGCTCTTTGGTCGTATTTACATCCCAACGTGCCCATCTCTGCAGCAGCAGGACTCAGGGGGCCAGCCTCCCCCAAACACGACCTTCATGCATCCCTGCAGTGGGAAGTAAATCACAACACTTGTGCAGAAAAGTGCTCAGCGGTTAGAAGGGATTAGAGTAAACTCCAAACACATGATGCAAGTCATTCACACCCCGCCACAGTTTGTCTGTTTGGACGCAAACATGCTACGCTGTTAGCCGCCATCCTGTCAGACGGATCAATGTGTGATCCTGCAATTCAAGCTGTGAGAGAGAGAGACACACACACACACACACACACACACACACACACACACACACACACACACACACACACACACACACACACACACACACACACACACACACACACACACACACACACACACAGTCTACTTTTAGTTTAAATTTTAAAAAAATAATCAAAAACAATCAAAACCAAAATTAGATTTTTCATTTTTGTAGGAAAAATATTAAATATATGTCTAATGTGAATTATAAATCTGACTGAAGGTCAGTGAGATTTTTGTAATAAAGTTCATTTTAGAACAATATTAAAAACAAAAAGCATTTTTTTTCTTAAGTCACATTCATGACGACTGTGTTTTTTCTCCAGGCTTTTCTCCAGCATGGGTCCCCTGACGAGTGCTTCCACCGCCGCAGCCCTCCTCCGCCAGCCCGCGCCCCCTGTAGAGAACCCCTCCCACGCCAGCTCCGTCCTCCCCGACCCTTCGGCTTCTTCTTCCTCCACGTCCTCCTCGGCAGCAGCAGACCGCAGGGCCTCCAGTATCGCCGCGCTGCGCCTCAAGGCCAAGGAACACTCGGCTCAGCTCACCCAACTTAACATCCTGCCCACCGGAGCTGCAGGGAAGGAGGTGTGCTGAACACTCGACACCAGCCTCCCCATCTCCCGGGGGGGGGGGGGGGGGGGGGGGGCTCGTGTCCCATTCCATCACTTCTGCTCCCAACAAAATAAATAATTTAAATTTTTATCCCATTTATGCCTCTGAAGGCTGACGCTGATGTCTGACTGCTACCCCCAACAAGATAGCACAACCAAATGTAGAGAGAGAGAGAGAGAGAGAGAACCTCTACTAGACTACGAACCATCGAAATTTCACATTTATATAGATGTTTAAATATTTACTGACCCTTTCACAATAAGATTTAAGTCTTTTGTTCATTTAGTTAGTGTCTCTGATTTAGTCTTTATTTCTATTTTCCAAAAATTGTTTTTTTTATAACTTAGAATAAGAATTTAAACTCATAAAAGTAGAAAAATATCAACTTAGATCTCACACACACACACACACACACACACACACACACACACACACACACACACACACACACGCGCACACACACACACACACACACACACACACACACACCCTGAACCAAAGGAATAAATGTCCACAGACCTTCCACAGCCTTCTCTCCAAGCCCGAGTCCTCGTCTGTCCCTCAGTCCCACTCAACAAATCCATTTCCTGTCCTCTCGAAACCCTACTCCACTCATCTCTCCTCCTTTAATCACCGCAGAGCCGTTTCAGCTGAGTCTGACTCCAGGACACGCGAGCACCTGAGATTTACGTCTATCCTCACCAGACTGTGTGAAAAGAAAATCTGTAAATATTTAAAAACAGAAGGAAAAAAATGGGGAAACAAATAAAAAAAGGATGATTTTCAAAATAACGGTGGTGTATATTTCAAGAGCCCTTGTTTTGATAACTTGCACTCGCTGTAGTGTTTAATGAATGTGTAGAATTCCACCTGTGTTGATGAACGATTAGGTTTTTAGATAATTATTTATGTTGGAGGAAATGAGTGACGGATGTGATTTTTCTTTATGAAGTGATTGTAAGTTTCCTGGCTTAATAAGGTCAATTTGAATAAATGAAGTTGGTAAAATGAGCTTTTTAATCACCAAGTTATTTTAAAGACCAAGTTCACTCATTCATTTCAAAATGAATGACTTGTGAGTGGATCTCTGTGGGAAAAAAATACCTCTGGCGCTCCTGTTTCAGGAAGTAGAAATTAGCAAGAAGAGAGGCGAGCAGTAGAAGGCAAGATTTGGAGTCTTATTTCCTGATATTCTAGCATCTCACCTCTGACTGGCTAACAGCAACGTGACTCTTCCACTGCCTCCGTTTGCTCTGCAATGTTGACGCTTTATCTGCACAAATAACACGCCTGAAGGAGTTCTGCCGTGTGGTGGTGTAACTAATGCTAACAGTTAGCTTCAACTAGCTGAGGGGCTAGATAGGAGAGTCCGTGAATGCTAATTCTTATATATGACGTAGATCTGACTGGCTTTTTTAATCGGAGCGAGTCTCTGTCTATTTTCTAGGCAAATGCAGGAAATTGGGGTAGAAGACCATTTTCACGCTCCACCTGCACGTTAAACTCAGAGTGACTGATGGTATTTCAAAATAAGTAAGAAACGACTTCTAAGTGAACTTGCTCTTTAAATTAACAAACGCTGCAAAACCGGAGAGATATAGAGGTATTAATAAAATGTGTTCATGAAATAATGTGCGTTTTGTCTTCTAATGGGGAATGTACTGCTATTTGATGACAGATGTTCATGAAAGGATGCAAGCAGCAGAATTTATCCACCTGCAAAAAAAAAACTAATAAAAAAAGAAAAGAAAATGGATTTAAATCCCTGCACGACTCCATCCTCCTCAGCCCAGTTGACAAAATACTAACCATATATTCATGAGCCTAATCCCCTACATGTGAAATGCACGACAATGGCGAGGGGGTTTCAATTAGAGCGCCCACTTTATCTTTTTTTTGGGGGGGGGGTCTTAACTTGCTTAAAACCCCTTAAAGGCGCTAAATTGGTCTTAACATCTGTAATGCCATGTCGATGGAAGAGAGTCGCCTTTGTCATTAATGAAGTAACAAACCACTTCATCAAACGGCTTTCTCACTCACTCACACACACACACACACACACACACACACACACACACACACACACACACACACACACAACTATTACAGCAATCAATGCTCATTCTCCTCCGTTTGACCCATCCATGGTGCCCGAGCAAAACGCAGTGAAATTACTCCGCGGATTAATGTAGTCCCCCTTTTAGGCGGAAACCTTAATCACTTAATTTTCCTCCACAGATCCGATAAGAATGAGTCTGAGCTGCTTGGATGGAAAAGAGGAAAAGATAAAAACTATTTTCTCCTCCATCTGAGAGCTGCTGCATGTTTTCTTTGGCTCTAAACCAGTGGAGCGTGTGTTTTTCCCCCTATAGAGTTCTGTGATGAGATTGTGTGTGGAGTTTTAATCTTATTGTGAGTATAACTAATGAATGGCAAACCAATTTGTCCCCGATGTTTGGGGGGCGGACCACCTGCCAAGAGGGGGGCTTAAACTTTCAAATATGGGGAGAAAATTGAAATGCTAAATAAAGTCACACTTGTTGGATTTATTTTATTCCCATGAAGACACGGACGAGTTGGTGCTTCTCTTCAGGTGGAAAAAAAGGTGTTTTGAGCCAAAAATTAAAAAAAAGGTTCGTGTCTTCTGCCCCGCCCTCTCACAGGTGAATCCAGGTGTCCTGCAGAAACATCCACCCACAGACTTGTCTCACCCATTTTCATCACGCACCCCTTTACTCTTTGATTTGGACTTGATTTGGATTCTCCCGGCCTCGTTTCTCCCACCACGTCCCCACCCCAGAGAATAGGCCAAATCACTCCACAGCCTCCAGCCGGATAAAGTCTTCACTCAGTCCCCGGGAGAGGAGAGAGGAGCTCTAAAAGGCACTTTGATGAACAGCCCCCCAGCCCCCCCCCCCCCCCCCCAAAAGGCGGAGAACAGGCCCCCGATGAAAGGAGCAGAAAAGCAGGGCCACGGCTCAACGCCCCCCTCTCCGCTCGCCCCTTAATTCCTCGTCTCTCTTGCTCTCATCCAATTAGCTCAGTGTATTAAGCGGTTTATCGTCTCATAACCGCCCTTTCAGCTCCAACAAGAGAGACACTTTGCAATAGGACCAGCTCTTCTTTTGACACCCTCTCCGGTGCTTGTATGTTCCGCGGCGCTATGAATAACCGCCACAGAATAGGCGACTAATTCCCTCATCAAAGCCTACCTTGTCCATCTCTGGTCAAAACGACAAGCAATAAAGCTTAACACGGCAATTACAAAGAGACTTGTTCGACCTTATTAGCTTAGCAGGGTCGAATTAATGCAGGGATGTAATTTGACTGGGTTGAGTCCAAACTGGGGGGCCCCGCGTAGCACTTAAAAACCTGCAGAGGAGACAGCAGGGCCCACATATTCTGCTGTAGTTGATTAAATACAAGAAAGGAAGAAAGAAAAAAAGCAACTGTGGGAGAAGAAGTGGAGCTGATATCATTTAATAAATATGTAAAGTTCTGAGCAGTAGGATGTTAAATGCACGGACGCTTTCTCGCACGCAGCGTGTTCTATCCACAGCGCAGTGAATCACGGTTTAAGTGTTCAGCCCACTTAAGGTTTGCAAGTCGCAGAGGTTTGAAGTGATTTGTGAGGCGTGCAGTGTTTATGGAAATGCACGCAGCAGGATGGAGTTAAAAAAAACAGATTATTAACACAAAGGAGGGGAAAAAGGCTCAAATGCTTAAAGAAGTGGGTGGAGTTCAGCTGCAGATTAAATCCAGGACAGATTTAGATTATGAGACAGCCTCAGAAATCATTGATGTTGCATCGCGAGCCAAGATAAGAATCCATATTAAAGTATTTTATATCTGTCAAACAGCTCTCAGTCTCCTGCTGAAGCATGTTGATAAAATCCTCATGAGTCATTTTTGCTTGTCCACGTTGAAGAGCCAATGTGTGGCTTTTAACGTTAATCTCTGGAAATATCTATCGAAATTTTGAAAATAAATTAAATTACGTCCAGGTGTTGAAAAATATTGGCAGCTTTGTAACGTCTAAAATACATGGCAGCGGGTCTAAGTCTCTAGGAACCGCCATATTAGTCGCCATGTTTCCCTCTACATGAACCCATGAGGACGAAATGCATTTACAAATTTCTAACAAGGGATTACAAAACTTTGTCTATTCATAACATTGGTTTTAAACACTTACCTCTTCACTCGTTGTCGTTTTGCTGGAGGTTGAACAATCTGACGAAGTACTCCTTCGAAAATTGTGCTTCCAGGGATTTTTGACCCTAAAGGCCATCCGGGGCAGCAGTAGCTCAGGTGGTAGAGCGGGTTGCCTCATGATCGGAGGGTCATGGGCTCGATTCCAGCTCCCGCCAGGGGTATCCTGCTGTTGTGTCCTTGGGCAAGACACTTCACCCAACTTGCTTGTCTTAGTGGTGGTCAGAGGGGCCGACGGCGCCAAATGGCAGCCTCGCCTCTGTCAGACCTCCCCAAGGTGGCTGTGGCTACAAGTAGCTTACCATCACTAGCAGTGTGTGAATGTGAGAGTGTGTGAAAGCATCTTTGGGTGACTTGAAAAGCGCTATATAAGTTCAAAGTATTATTATTATTGATAAGGTATTACTCAAACACAAAAATATAACTTGATTGCAATGATTTAGGTATGTACTGCCAGGGAAAATACACACAGTCACTTTAAAAAACTAAAAAATTCTGTTGTTTTGTCCAGAATTTTTTTTAAAAGCATCTTTAAAGTCATCCAACCTTTTCTGTCCTGTTTGCTTCATGCAAAAGATTAAATTCATTACAGTTAAATCCTACATATTTATATTTTTTATCCTGTTAAATTCTATCCAAAAGTCTCATTGGTGCACAACCGCATGGCTTAAAGAGGATTAGGGTGGACTCAAACCCACAACCCCACCTCATAAACCAGCAGTGGCAGAAGTACTCGAGTTTTTTACTTAAGTAAAAAAAAAATAAGTATACAGTTTGAAATGTAAGTCAAAAAGTAAAAAGTATTCAACTTTCATTTATATACGAGTTGTGTGTAGAAGTGTGTTGTCGGACGAGAGGAGGCAAAACGCAAATTAAAGTAATTTTTTTTTTAGGAAATGTGGAGTAGAAAGTACAGATAACTGCTTTAAAGTGACAGTGTGTATTTTTACGGGCAATAGGGGCAGTAGATACCTAAATCGTTGCAAGTAAGCAGTATTTTTGTGTTGGAGTAAGACCTTACCAACGGATGCCCATTAGGGTCAAAAAGCCCTGGGGAGTACAAGCTTTAGCTAAATAACGAGCACATCAGACTCCCTTTCATCACCGGCAACAAGAGGTAAATGTGTAAAACAACATTTAAGAACGATGAAGGTTTTGTAACTGTTTGTTACAAATCAGTAAATACATTTTGTCTCATGGGCTCCCGCAGAAGGAAACATGGCATCCATTATGGCGTCGCCCAGACTTAGACCCGCTCCCATGTATTTTAGACCTGATTTTTATGGTTAGATGTTACATTCTTTAACAACTGGTCATCATTTCATTCATTTACAACAACATTTTGATGGATATTTCCAGAAATTAATGGTAAAAACTACACATTGTCACCTTAAAATGTAGTAGTTGAGTAAAAAGTAGGCCTCAAGAAAGGTAGTACAGATGCAGAAAAATTGTACTTAAGTACATTAGGTACTTGTACTTGGTTACATTCCATCACTGTAAACCAGCAGTGTTCTACAAAAATTTACTTTATTAATCCCAGAGGGAAATTAGAGTTTCAGTACACACAATTCAGAGATCAGACATACATGGGCAAGACACATGACAAGAATTGGTGACTGTGGTCATTCGCAACCCTGAGTTGCGCTACCTTAATAGAGATAAGAGGGGTAACATGAGGATTGGTTCAGGTAAAAAAAAAAAAAAAAAAAAAAAAAAGGCACTTCAGAGCTACCCTCCACCGGGAGGGCAGCTTTGCTCTGCAAAAAAAAAAAAAAAAACCTCAGATATGCAACAGACTTCAGACAACACAACATAAGTGTCCACTAGGTGGGGTGGTGGGTTTGGACTATCCCCACTTCAGTTCCTGCAGCCACGATAAGCAGCGCATGTCACCTCAGTGTGGATAGGGGGAGGAGCATTGAGGGTTGCAGTGACCCTGGAACGTTTCAGCGGCCTTCCCGCAGTCCCGCCCAGGCTGGGAAAGGAGACAGAGTTGAGTTGCCATAGTGACGACACATTCCACATATCTTCTGAGGGGGGAGTTTTCGTTGGAGCCTTGCAGGCTCAAGGACGCCAGATTCCGATTAGAAATTGTTTTGGGACCGACAGAGATAATTTCCTCTCTGTCTTACAGTTTGTTGGTCCTCAACCTCTCAAAATCCCAATAATGGACGTTAATCTATCCCAATCCGTGCCGATTCGTCCACTCTCTCCTTGATGGCATCCATCTTTTGTGCCAATAATGAATCTTGGCCAAAGTTCCAAGCTTACAATTCATCTCGACAATTATGTGAGTCTGAATTCACAGCGCGGTGCATGGTTGGATGAAACCAGATTGACCTTTTCTTATGTTTATAAAGGCAAAACTATCATTTGCCATGGAGGCCACTGGTGGTTTCAAAGTGGCAGACAGAGTATCCGTGTTCAAGTTTTGGATAAATTCTTGAGTTTTTGTCTTGAGTTTAGAGTATGAAGGAAATTTGTGTTGAAACTTGTTTTTTACAGTTATTTTTAAGAAACGCCCATTTCTTTTAAAGGGGCCATTTTGCGGAAAATCTACATTTTGGAGCTTTTAACCATATGATATAATTTCCTCATGAAAACTACCCCAAACCTGTTTTTGGCTGCATTCTTTCTCAGCTGCAGATTTTCAGATTTTTTGAAAGGGCCTGCAAAAGCATAGATGGAAACTAAGTGTGTCATCAAGCCTTGCTCCTCCCCAAGAGGCTAGTCTCGGATCTGAAACCTCCCCTACAAGCAGGCCACTAACGCACGCTCTCTCTGAGACGCGAGCATTGAGCGATTGTTTTTCACGGTGCAGTTGAGAATGTGACCTTCATGTCTAGGGATGGGTACCGAATTCGGTACTTTTTAAGGTACCAACCAAATTCCACAGTACCGACCGAGCACCACTCGTTTCGGTACCCGTCCTTCACAACGAGAACTTGCCTAGACAGTTGCGCATGCGCAAGAGCGTTATGTCATCGGTCGCTGCGAGTGAGTTGTAAACAGAGCAGCAGCAACCAGCGACAACGATCTTAAACTGCTCCGGTAGGTAAATAAAATGTAAGATAACGTTAGCTTGATTTGTTAGCTTCCATTTCATTAATGGTGCGTTCGCTTTTTCCTCGGAACTCCGAAATTTCGACTAGAAGAACATGAACGCGCACTAAAGTTTGGCTTCACTTTACTAAATGCGACGGGTGATTGGGTGAAGATGAAACCAGTGACGATTTCAGTGTGAGGCATCAACGTTTAAATCTGCTCCAGCAGTTAAATAAACTGTTTAAGATAACGTAGCTTGATATGTTAGCTTCCTATGCCACCATTGTTATCTAATGGTGCGTTCGCTTTCTCCTCGGAAATTCTAACTTCCCATTTGGAAAAATCAGTTGAAGAAGGACAGTAAAAGGAATGAAGATACACAGTAAATTTAGTTCACAGTAAAGATGTTTGCTTCAGTTTAATTATCAGCTTATAAAACTACAAGGACAATGTTAAAATACAAACAGTTGTATGTTATTTATCATGATATTTATCAAATATGGTTATAAATTGAGAAAAATAGATATCTAATTATAAAAGAGAATTAAAAATTAAACACTCAAAAGTATCGAAAATTGGTACCGTTAAGTACCGGTATCGATTCGTAGGTACCGGGAATTAGTACCGGATCGATTCAAATGTCAAAGGCACCCATCCCTATTCATGTCACAGATGACTGCTTCAAACCTCCAATGGTACCAGAGTGGGTATTCTGGCTAATTACTCCTGCAGTGGGGACAAAACAGCACCGTAAAAACACGTCCTGTCCACAAAGACCTACGTGATGGCCAGCACATGATGTGTGTTAGATGACTGATGTTTGTAACAGACTCTGTAGTCCAGTGGTTAGAGTACCTACCTTATATGTGGTTTTGCAATGATCATACACCAGATCGACTCCCGGTCTCAGCAGTAACTTTTGTTTTGTCCTTTTTAGCTACACTTGCCAGTATGTTTCAAATCTTTACTGGTAAACTGTTTAATATACAAGGATCTTTTTTCTTCCATCCATCCATCCATCCATCCATCCATCCATCCCCGCTTATCCAGAGTCGGGTCGTGGGGGCAGCAGCTTAAGCAGAGAGGCCCAGACTTCCCTCTCCCCAGCAACTTGGGCCAGCTCTTCTGGGGGAATCTCAAGGCGTTCCCTGGCCAGGTGAGAGACATAGTCCCTCCACCGTTTCCTGGGTCTACCTTTAGGCCTCCTCCCGGTTGGACGTGCCCGGAAAACTTCACCAGGGAGGCGTCCAGGAGACATCCTGACTAGATGGCCGAGCCACATCAACTGGCTCCTCTTGATGTGGAGGAGCAGCGGTCTACTCCAAGCCCCTCCCCCCCTCCTCATCCTTCTATCCAGCAGAGGAGAAACTTTGTACTCATTTAGTTCTTTATTTAGGTTTCCGTATACAAAACAGCTGAATGAACATCAAAACATGAATACAAAATATTCTGATTCTTAGAGAAAAAAAAATCCAAAACAGAACAGGAACATTAAAAAGACGAAGCTTTTTAAAAGCACAACCTGTCCAGATCAGAGAGGAAAGGATGAACTAACAGTTAAACAGAGGCAGCGGAGGAGAAGCAGATCAAATGTGGGACAAAAGGAGAAGTAGGAGCAGCGCGTGTGGCCTTCCTCACCCCGACACTCCATACGTCCTCCTTTCTTTCATCCTGGGATCTGACACACTCTGGCACTCACACACGGGATGAATGGCAGTAATCAGAACAAGTGTCCGATCGCCACGGGCATCCAGTGGTCTTATAGTGGCTGGGGTCACTATCATTGGCTAATTAGCTGCCGCTGGAGTATAGCAGCTGCTCTGAGGACATGTCATTTCTCACACGCGCCCAGATACACACATCTGGGCTCAGCTAGCCTCTGCACATACAATAGACTGTCATTTAGGTATGATTGCTACTCGCCTTTACCATACTGAGTCAGGGTGATAGGGTCAAGCCATGAGTGTGTGAGTGTGTGAGGGGGAAAGACCAGGGAAAGGCGTGATTGGGGTTTTAAGGGATACAACAAGCCCATTAGCTGGAGGGAATGTGACACGAAGAGGAAAACTCTTCGATCAGTAATCACGCCTTTATTTGCAAACCAAACACAGAGGTGATTGAAGCGTGTAAATCTTTAGCTTTCTGTCCGGGCCCACTGCTCATCTGCAGGTGTGAGTTTTTACTTGAGTGAGGCGAAGGCCTGGAAGAGTTTGGCCAAGTTAACATCGGAGTAGCTGCTGGTGGCTAAAGCCTTCTCCGGCACTTCCTTCAGCCTCCGGTAAGCCTCCTTCTCGCTGGACGACTTGCTGACTTTTTCTGGGGAAGACAAATATTGTGATATGAAATTTCTGACGGTGTTACCCACCCGATTTAAGTTCTGCCACCTTCTACGCCAAAAAGAACTGCGCTTTGTGTCATTTCTAATAAACACTTAAGAGCATTTCAAACTTAACTGCCGAGCGAACAGATCCAATGGCGTCTGTAAGTAATGCCATCAGTTTGAGAGCTGGAAGGGTTATCGAACAGAATTGGACTGATGGGTCGATGGAACGCGTACCCACACAGGATCATGAGATCGATAGCAAAGCCCAACAAGAGCTTGAAGTCAATACCTCGTCCCCGTTATCTCTTCAGGTGGCCTGTAATAAGGCCAAAGAGGAGACTGAGGCACGGCTCTGCCAACCACAACCGAACCTTTTCAATATTACACAGAGTGCAGAGTGTGGATTAAGTACCAAGAAACCAAGTAATAACACCACCATCACACAAAAGGGAGCAGCAAGCATCACTGGGTGGGAAAGTGACCCGAGAGGAGCTGCAGTTTGGTTCAAAGTTGGTTTTTCTCCTTTTTTTCTGACCATTAATTATGTATCTTAAATTTAAACTCAAAGCTGCTAAAAGTTACACTGTTCACAGGGCTGCTAGGTCATGAGCACAAATACTCACCAAGTTATAAAACAATACCCAGAGTTCGCATTTTAAGGAGAACGGAGGTAACGGTTTGAATCAGCAGGCGGCAGAGTTGAGTTGTTTACCCACGCTACGACCAAACATGAGGTGTGTTTAGAGAAATAAATATTTTTGTAATATTTAAGAATTTGTTCAAAACAGAAACAAATTAATGAATCTATCTTCTCATAGTTGCGTCACATGGGAGGACAGTGCTGCTATAAAAGCAGCAAAGAGCTGCTACAGGAGCCCCGGTGGTAAAGCAGGGAGTTGGTGTGTATGAAATATGTATTTTCAAGCAAAAAGATGCTTGGAAATAGTATTGCATTTAAAAAAATCACTGGGAAATAAAGTTGGGAGGTGCGCCTAATTTTTCCAACCAGTGTTTGCCAATCCATCTAATGACGATAGGTGAAATATTTGCATTCTGACTAGGGCTGCAACAAACGATTATTTGGATAATCGATTAATCGGATGGGGTCTCGACACGATTAATCGATTAATCGGATCACATGGGGAAATTTTTAAAAACTGCTAGGGAAATGTTATTTCTCTCCTTCCTTCACTTTATTTAACACAACATTATTAGAAAACAGTTCAATAGCAGAAAAACAACATGCCATCACCTAAATTGTCTTATAAGGTGTATAGACAGAGACCCTAAGCTACATCTATCTGTGACCTAAAATGCTTGGTCCAAGTTAAACAGCTTTAGGGCAATTCTCATCTGTTTTGTTTGATCTCATCTGTAGACATTTATTATAACTGGGGATGTCAAACAACTAATTTTTAAATGTAATTAAACATAGGCTGTGAATTAATCAAAATTGATCACTATTTCCAAAAATGACTGAAAAAATAAGTTGTCACACACTCCATGGAAACTTTCAGAGAATCCACAAATAGTGGCTTTCAAATGGTTTTGTTACTTTTTGCAAGTTTAGAAAAGCAGCAGATGAGACAGCATGTCTGATAATTTAGTTTTTCATCTGATAATATTAGAACATGTCAGTAATGTCTGAGGGGCTTTTATAAACACTGTATAACTAACACTACTGGAGAGGGTATGAATTACACAGAGGCTTCTGGGGAGCCCAGTTATTGGGGGGGGGGGGGGGGGGGGGGGGGGGGGGCATTTTGCCTTGGCCCCCAAAATGTCTTGAAACGGCCCTGGGTGTGTGACTGAGTGTTGAAGGTGATCTGAATAGTATCAAATGTATAATTATTACATGTGTGTAACTTGTTGTTTTATGCAGGTAAAAACGTGTAGTGGAGATAAATCTACCTACATTTTACTTTTCAACACTTTGTTTTGTTTTCTTGTTTTTATTTAACTATTTTCCTGTCCTGTCTGTCTCTCATCTTCCTGCATCTCCTCTTAATTCTCCAGAAAAACTGCTGCCTGGATTCTTACTTTTTCACCTCATCAGTTACTTCTGAGCAGATCAAAGGGATCTCCTGACTGTAAAGCGCAGAGCGCGTTTTCGATGCTGCGTGAGGTGACATCACCACAGCACAGGTGATGAGCTCCGCAGTAGCAGAGCGCCAGGCACAAATAAGACAGAAAATAGACAACATGTGCAGACATGAACGATTGTGTGCTAATTATAGTTTTTTGGTTGCGCCACTTTGAGAATGGACCGTGCGCCGGAAGCAGCTGCCTGGATCGCTGCACAACAATGCGCTGTGCCGCTCTCTGCTCAAAAGAGTCCAAAAATGATATAATATAGAAAACTTTTTTCCGGCTCCCTGGATGTGTAGGATATCCAGCTCCCCCATAATTCGATCCCTGCTCCTGGATGAAAAGCCGGACATTTTCATCAATACAAGAACCCGCAGTCCCGACGCGCCGGACAGAGTGAAAAGTGGACACGTCCGGGGAAAACAGAACGTACGGTCACCATAGTCCTCATAAAGCGGGAAATTATAGATACAGTATTGTGCTCGTGCCCTGGGCCCTTTAGAGTTTGTGGGCCCTGGGCAATTGCCCAGTTAATCCGGCCTTGGGCGGAACCGGTTCACAGCAGCGCGAGTCCCCCCGCTCATCTAATAAGCGTCGCGCTCACGACTTTAGACTCTTTTTTTACGAGCTCAGGGCATGTCTAGCCGGTGTAATAATCCGGGACTTGGATGAATCACTTTTGAAAAGTTTTTAATTTACCCGGACACAGAGTTCTCTCCTTCCTCGCTGATGATCCCGACAAGCTTGCAAGACGCTGCATCATCCCGTGCCATGCTAAGTCTGACCTAAACGTTGCAGGTAACGAATGTCTTCGCCTGATTTAACTGAAAATGCTCCCAAACTTAAAAAGTTTTTACTTTTTTGACTCTCGCTGCTTCTGCCATGTTCCTCTTCCAAACACCTGCCGGCTCTCCTTCGCGCTGATCTGTCTGCGCGCAACGGCGGGCGGGAAGGGGGGGGGGGGCGCTTTTGGAAGAGTTGTGCGACACAACGAATCGATGACGCAATTCGTTGCCAACGCTTTTAGTAATCGATTTTCATCGAATTTATCGATTCGTTGTTGCAGCCCTAATTCTGACTACAAGTATTTTGACATTTTGTGGGCTGTTTACAGAACATGAGGTATCTTCATGTGAGAAATTGTTGATTTCCTAATTGCATTGGCTATTTTATGCATCAACTGCCCTGTTGACTGATATCTGTGGTTGTTTATTGCTACGATTGGTCCAAGAGGCAACTTGAAAAGGCGACCACAGATTGTGCCCTAATGGTTGTTTCACAGACTTGTTGTCAGACTAGATCTACTGTCTGGCCCAAAAAAAAAAAAAAAAAAAAAAAAAAAGAAACCACGGAAAAAAGCCGCCAAGAAAAAAGGTCGCACACGCTTATACTTTGTTGGACGCCGTCATGCCTTTAGCTTTGATTACGACACACATTCACTGTGGCATTGTTTCGATAAGCTTCTGCAGTGTCACCAGATTTATTTCCATCCAGCGTTGCATTAATGTTTCACCAACATCTTGCACTGATGGTGGAGTCGGACCGCTCCACAAAGCCTTCTCCAGCACAACCCAAAGATTCTCAATGGGGTTAAGGTCTGAACTCTGGTGGCCAGTCAATGTGTGAAAATGATGCCTCATGCTCCTTGAACCACTCTTTCACTATGTGAGCCCAATGAATCTTGGCATCGTCATCTTAGAATATGCCCGTGCCGTCAGGGAAGATGGAACAACCTGGTCATTCAGTGTATTCAGGTGGTCAGCTGACCTCTTTCTTGGAGCACATCCCGTTGCTGAAAACCTGACCAACTGCAGCAAGCCCAGATCTATGATCTATTATCTGGGCTTGCGGCAGTTGCTGCATGAGAACAGTAAAATCCTTATGCACAGCTTATCCATTAACCGGTGGAGAGCAAAAGAGAGAGAGAGTGGGCGTTCAGCGGGGAGCGAGGCTCAAATAAGACCAGGGAGCGAGAGGCGGAAGTAGAAAGAAAAAGTAAGGGACGGTGAAGCGGAGGCCCAGACGTGACGGAGGGATGAAGTCCAGGAGCGGTGCACGTTACCAGAGCTAACTAGGTGTTGTCACACACTCTGGTGGAGCTGGGCACGAGGAGATCGGGGCTCTGCACGCTCTAACTAGGTGTAAATACAATAACAAGCCTGTAATTAAGTGAGCATGATGAAGTTAATGGAGATCGGCCATTCTGTCGGCCGCCTCCATGAATATTCTATTAGTCTGGTGGCGACGGGCAGCTGGAATAGCAGTTAATTTAATCACTACTCGGAGCACGGGGAAACTTCTTTGTGTGAGTGTAATTGCACAGAATGAATAATTGATTTGACAATCGCACCCGTGGATTTTGCCACCCTGCTTTGTATCGCCGAAGAGAGGGAGGTGGGAGGAGAGCGGGAGAGACGGAGGAGTGGGAGGGCAGGGAAGAGGACCGCGGCTCTGAGGTGTCTGTAAATGGATCATTAGAAAAAGCGAAGCTCAAGGACAATTTATATTTTATCAATGCGAAAAAATTGCATTATTGCACGCAATCATACTGCCTACGCTCCGGGCTGAAACCTGGAGGGATGGAGGGGCATCGGAGAGGAAAGGAGAAAAGAAAACAAGGGAGGAGATCAGAAGGAAAAGCGAAACGATTTGAAAGTCATTGATACGGGACGCTCCCAGCTAAGAAAACGGACAGCGTGTGTGTGTGTGTGTGTGTGTGTGTGTGGGTTTTATTATTTTTTCCTTGACTCTGTGTGTAATCCATTAGAGATCTCCTGCAGTGGGTGAAATTACCTCCATGTTTTACTCAGTCGCACCAATCAGGCACAAAAAACGCAACGTACATGTAGATAAGACACGCTTGCAAATGTGGAGTGTACACACACACACACACACACACACACTCACACACTCGACAATCTGCTTGAGTCAGAGCTCTTTTGTGTTGCAGGTACAGTCTGTGCAATTTTCCATTTATGTCTTCTATTATATATATATATATATATATATATATATATATATATATATATATATATATATATATATATGCTCAGTGAGCTCTCAAACATTTACATTGAGACTGCGTCGCGGCTGGACTGGGGGTAAAAACACAGATATTATCTAAACAGACGCATCGAGAATCACCTCCATCGGCTTTGAGCAAACAAAAGCCGACTTAAGACGATCGATCCATTCAAATGGCCAAAAAACAAAACCACAGCTTTTAGTTGTGAGATTTAAACACAGCCCTTCAGGAGTGTGTGTGTCCAGCGTGGAGGGTGACAGATGGAGAGCGCGCCGCTGAGAGTCGACCTCGGGCAGAAACACCAGCTCGTTTGTGCAGCGGCGTTAGCGGCACATTTCCAACGATCACGCCACACATTCATAATCACCGTTCTGTCACTCTGCACCTCTGTAGCATCCGCCCAGCTGATGTTAAGCCAGCAGACTGAGTAAAACACAAGGAGTAATAATAACAGAGTGAAATGTGAGCCGTCACCAGCCACTGCTGCACGGTTACCGTTCGAGGAATTTCTGATTTAAATAATAAGAGTTAGCTAGTGAAACGGTGGGAAATTGGATGAATTTTTTGCATATTTATGATTCATTGTTATAAAAAACACTAAACGAAGGCTCAGTGGTTGCATTAGTTATAAATCCAGTTTTGCTGCATTTACTACTCAAACTACTGAAGTAATATCAGCTCCAGAAAGCAGAAACAGGTTCTCGTGAATCAGTTTTAACGCTAACGCTAACATGCACGCATGGACTCATGGTCGGTGTGTAGGATGGCACATCTCCTCCTTGTAATCTGAGTGGTGCGGGCCCCTGGGTGCGTAATGCAGTAATATGGGGTATTACTGCCTTTCTGCCCCAGGACTGAGGGATTACACCCAACCTATATTTTTAGCTGTGTGTGTGTGTGTGTGTGTGTGTGTGTGTGTGTGTGTGTGTGTTTTATTTGGAGAAAAGAAAGGAGTGAGTGTGCAGAAAATTAATGGTTTGGTTTGGAAATGCAATGAGACGGGATTAAATGGTACAGTGAAACAATGTGAACCAGTTCAGACGACACACACACACACACACACACACAGGTGTAAACAGAGGCTAATGCACGATGCCTTTAGGTCACGGCAGACATGTTGTAGACGTGACCTCCTGCTAAAATCGTTGGTCTTAACGGAACGTTGAACTGGTTTCAAACGATTATTTTCTGGTTTATTAGTTTCACTTTCTTGGTCCAATAAGATGTCACTCAAAAGTTTGACGCTAGGAAGACAGGGATTACGACAGACACATCTCAGGTAAATTTTGAATGTTTTCCGCAGTCTGTTACGTTGGATTGTGAATGCAAAACTTGTTGTGGACCAACTAAAGTCCCATTAGTCATCATCACACACTGGTGAAATGACATCTCTGCGTTTCACCCATCCCGTGGGGAGTGCTGTGCTGCAGCTATGGCTGTGCTCAGGAATTATTTACTGGAAAACTCAGGCAAGACAGTTCCAAAACACATCCAGTGTCAGAGAAAGCTTTCACTGTTGCACCAGAATGAAGGCGTTAAAAACTGCTGCCACCTAGCAGTCGGAGTTTGAACTGCAACACGCAAAATAAATACAGTAAATGATTACCGTATTTTCCGGACTATAAGTCGCACTTTTTTTCATAGTCTTGCTGGTCCTGCGACTTATATACCAAAGTGACTTATATACCACATTATGTATACCGCGCTGCTGCAGGCCGGTTCTGGACCAGGAATAAGCTCCTCTGCCCCGCCATCGCCTGCTGGGGACCGTGGCGAGCTGTTGCAGGCCGGGCGGCTCCGGCCCAGGAATGAGCTCTCCCCGCCCACTGCGAGGGTTTGAAACACCGCCATCCTCTGCTGGAGACCGTGGCGCGCTGCTGCGCCCTGGTTGTTTATTCTGTTATTGTTACCGGTACTTGTCTTGCAATGTGAAACGCTTGGTCTCAGATTTTGTAAGAAAAATAAGAAAATTTCCCCCCAAAATGCGACTTACACTCCAGTGCGACTTATATATGTTTTTCTTCTTCATTATACATTTCATGGCTGGTGCGACTTATACTCCAGAAAATACGGTACATGTCAATTCTCAATTAAAAAATGTACATCTTTTAAATATCAATTCAGTATCGTAGCACGAAATATCGCATCCCTGACAGATCGCTAATTTAAATGCTAGCTCTAAGCCTGTTTTGAACCATTTCCTGGTAAAAATGTGACGTCATGAATGACGATACAAAAAAAGACCAATAGGAAGAAAAACACGCCAGTGCTGTAAAACACAAGCGAACATAACGAAAAGAGGAGAGTCGGGAATTGATTGGTGATGATTTCTTGCATCGAGCAAAGACAGAAATAAAAGAAAGCAAAAATGGAGGCTATAATCATGTTAATACCCCCCCCCCCTCTTCTACAATCGCTCTATTTCAGCTCCCTCCATCCTCTGAGTGGTCATCTGTTGATTACACGTTATATTTAAGTCAGCTGTCTCACTCTTTTGCTGCCTCGCACGGCCCAGGCGTACATACATAAATAACATACATACATAAATATTTAATCAAATAAATAAATCACTCGGCCTGGCGGCCCTTTCTAATCAAGTGACATCAATCAGGGAGAGCTGTGGCTAAAGAGGCCTTGGAGCCGACGCCTACCGAGTGCACCCAGATCGCTGGAGTAGCGTCTATTTGAGTCCAAGGGGGGAAATATATGCTCCATGTCCCATTACAGGAGAAGGGCTATCCTTTCGTCAGCGCGCCCATTACTCGCCCTATCATTTCCCCAAATCTAAAACCTGTTTTCAATCAACACAGCCAAACGAGTGCCTGTCCAAGAGAGGCAGAGAGAGAGACAAAAAGGAGAGAGGGAGCACGGAGGAGAAAGCCGGAGAGATGGACAGTGAGGGGAGAGGGAGAGCGATGGAGGGCCCTTTCCTGCTTTCTTCCAGTGATTGGAGCGTTTTGCATTCTGTATGTGTGTGTGATTGAATCCGTCTCCTAAATTAGGGCTGTCGACTCGAGGAGCTGAATGTCCTTAACCCCCCTACCCATAACCAGCTCCTGTGCGCCGCAACTTGGTGTGTGTTCGTGTGTGTCGCATCGCCGGTGAATATTTTAAGTGCAGCCTGGGTAAAAAGGTTTATGTTGAGACACTGATTGCTAATGTCATGTTGTACGCGTGAGAAAGCATTGTTAGGTTATTAAAATTCAAAGTTCTTTCAGTGGCGCCACTAACTTGATTTCAAAGCTGGAGCGGCAGAATAACAGGAATAAAAACAGTAAGAAGTGAATATAAGTGGACTTTGTTTCACCGAAGCCGCGAAAATGTAACACCAAGACACGTATGACATCACAATCACCAACTTACTTCTCTCATCAGGTGACAGGACTTTAGTGACGGCGTGCTCCCAATCAAAGATGAATCTGTAGAAGCAGATCTGGTTGTAGAGAGCCTTCTCAGAATACTGCAGAAAAAGCAAAATCAAATGAAAACATCAATAAACTCACATTAAACCAAAATTAATCACATCTGATTCTCCATCCATTAGCTTCCCTTTAATATCTGAACATTTATCCAATAACCAAATGTTATGTAGTAGGTTTTGAATTTGCGTTTTCCAAGTATTCCAACAAATAATCATTAAAAAACTAAAGTATTGTTCAAATGTTTCTTCTCTGTGGTTTCCTAACTTTATAATTAGGAACAGAGACTCAGCCAAATACACAGATTTAAACACTCCCCTCGTTACAGCCACTCATCTGTGTGTGACGAACACCGCAGCCAGGAAAATAAATAGTTGGGTTCGAAAAGTGAAATCAAATGGAGAGAATAGGATGCACATCCTTCGGCTTTTTTTTTTTTTGGCTTTTGTGGATTTTTAACTAAAGAGTCGACAATCCGGTCTCTGCGAAGGTTTCTGCTAGCGAGCACCATCGACAGACAGTGCTGCCAACCGTTTTTGACTGAAAGTAGCTGAAGTTCCCCCCAAAAGTCGCCAGATGACGTCACGTCACAATTTGCATACAACGCGATGACGTCATCTGGTTTGCGTGATGACGTCACCGGTCTTGTAGAGTAAATCAAATAAACCCGCGTGATTTCATTTAAAAAAATATTTAATTTATTTTTTAATATTTTATTAAAATAAAAACTCCATTGAATACAAAACAGCAGCCTTTAAAACATCAAGGAAAGATGGCACAAAAAATGGAAGGAATATTTCTATTTTGTCTGAAGAGAATGGAACTCGTAAACACAAAAATATTAAATCGATAGGAATGTATGAATGATTGAATTAAAATGAATTTTCTCTTGTAGTTTAAGTTCCTTGAGATGTACTCTTATGTTGTAATTCATGCTATATACTGACCTAACAGATAATATATTTTTTTTTTGGTTGGTTTTGTTGTTTTTAGTACTTTTGTGTAAAAAAAAGCAGGCCGTATTTAGTATTCAGAAACGTAACATGCAAACTGCCAATGACCTGAGGTGTTTGCCTTACAGTATTATTCTGTTTTTATAAAAGTTTTAAATGTGCTACGTTATTGAACTCATCACAGAGTTCCAATGTTCCTTGAATGCACCACAGGTGGTGCGAGAAGCCAGCAGCCATGTGCGAGTGCGACGCTGCCTGCACGCACACGCGCAGATCATTTCCTTTCTGATCCTCTGAAGGAAGGACGGTCCTGTCGCTTCAGATGCATCTCTAATCTGCAGGTAAAGTCGGCTACAAAGTTGTAGTCAAAGTAGCTGAGGGGGGTCAGAAATGTCGCCAGATTTGTCGCAAGGTGCTTTATTGAAACAAAAAGTCGTTAAGGGGGTCTGAAAAGCCGTTAGAAATGGCGACAAAGTCGCTAAGTTGGCAACACTGTCGACAGAGCTACCACGAAGCTCTAAAAACACCCACATGTATCTTTATTTCACAACTAAATGAGACAGCTGAGACCAAACTTATTCAGAAGTTACACCAGGAAGTCAGTTAGTAATAGAAAAATGTTTCAAATTAAACCTAATTTATGTTTGAGAGTAAAGATGGAGGACATGTGTGGTCTTTATGACCTCCACGTCAGCAACATCAAAATACAGAGAGAGAACAGTGTTAGCGTAGCTAAAGATTCTCCCAAATGTGTTTTTCCTGGACACTTTACAAAATAAAAGCTTTAAAAACGATGTGCAGTTGATGCCATTCTTACTTTACAATCGATGTTTAGTGTAAATATAATTATAAGACGTGAAGTTAAAGCTAACTTTCTAACCAGCAGATTAAAATAACTGAAATCAATACTTGCGGGGTTTTAACACTATTGCTTTCAGACTGGTTTTGGTGGTTCTTGAGCCAGAAACTTGAGCAACTTTACATTGGCCAGAAAATGCACTTTAGAAACTAGTGTGAATTATCTACCTGCTTTACAGACGTAGGTGGGGCAACACAGGGAGTGGAGTTTACGATGCTGCAACGGCTAGCAGCTAGCTTTTTCAGTTTGACGACTGTCGATAAAAAGTAAAAGAAAAAAAAAAAAGAAAAAAGAATTTTGCTTTTTTTTTGGTCGATTTTTTTCCTGTTGTCACGATGGAGCTTGGAAGTAAAAATAAGAGCGTAATGTATTACGCTCTTATTTTGGTGTAATGTAATAAAGCAAAGACTCATTTGAGAGGGCTGAAAGCTGCAGCAGGGTTGTGTACGATTCTTGTAATTCTGCTTCCAACCAGTAGAGGGAGAAGCAGGAAACTCCATCCTGAACATTAAACTATTTCAGCTTGATTAAAAAAAAAGTCTAGATCATGACAGGATGTGGAAAAAAAACATGCAAAACAGAATAATAAGCCGAGTTCAGCAGGCAGATTGAGCGTGATTCTGCGAGGGCGCACCCCGCTCTAACGACTACACCTCCCCGAGAGGATCTTTTCCTCTGTGTGACACGATGAAGCAGGAAAACAAATTTGCTTGCTTTGTTAATTTCCACTGCAATTAAGTGGAGCCACATGACAGCCTGCCAAAGAGAGAGAGAGAGAGGGAGAGAGAGGATGAGTTAGATGGAGCAGTGGGAGGGAAAAGGAGGAGAGAGAGTAAAGATCTAGAAAGAAGGGAACAAACAGACAGCAAGGAGGAGAGAGAGAGAGAAAGAAGAGCGCGGATCAGACCTGGTATCCCCTCCCTCATAATAGTTTGTTGTGATAAGCCATTGTGAGAGAGGCATGCGAACAGCCGAGGCTGTCAATTTGATTAGCCATTATACTGCATGTTTAATTGCAGTTATTGGCTCGTCATTTCCCTGCTACACTGCAGAGGGCACGCTAAGCCTCGACCCCACACTGCCATCAGGTGTGCGCCGAGTGCTTTATTATTACCACCAGGAAGAATCCCCTGACAATTCCTGCACGGGAAGTGTGTGTGTGTGTGTGTGCCCATTATACCTGCCAATCGGCATCGTGCATAATTGTAATTTCAGTTTTTACTGCTGTGGCATAATCAAGTGGTGAGAGTATCTAATGCAGCTAAATGCAAACTATGTGATGTGTGTGTGTGTGTGTGTTTAATGGCTTTCCGTCACCGACTACATGGCACGCACAGCTGTTGACCGTTGATGCACTGCCTAGTCAACAACCAAAGCATGCGCATCCCATAATGGAGCCTCGGTTACGGTTGCCAAGGTTGAACGAGCTCAGTCGGCACAAGCAGTGTGCGCCACCTCTTTCTCTTGAAAACACACACACACACACACACACACACACACACACACACACACACACACACACACACACACACACTCACACACTCACACACACACACAAATGAACATTCAAACAATATACTGCTGATTGTGGGCGGGCTTGTCGCTGCAAACTGATTGACTGACAGGTGTCAGAAAGGTGTGGCTAAAATGTTACAGGATTGTTATTGAATTTAGAGCCCCACAACCCCACCTCACTCTCTTACACACACACACACACACACACACACACACACACACACACACACACACACACACAAATGAACATTCAAACAATATACTGCTGATTGTGGGCGGGCTTGTCGCTGCAAACTGATTGACTGACAGGTGTCAGAAAGGTGTGGCTAAAATGTTACAGGATTGTTATTGAATTTAGAGCCCCACAACCCCACCTCACTCTCTTACACACACACACACACACACACACACACACACACACACACACACACACACACACACACACACACACACACACCTCGTCATTCAGCTCGGCGCATTGTTCCCGCACTGACACCATTTCAATTTGCTCCACAAATCTGCAGCATTTTCAGCCTGACTGCCTAAGGAGCAAACCAGCTGTGAAATTGCCTCTCTCTCGGGAGTGTCGGACCCCCCCCCCCCCCCCCCCCTCTTCCAGCCCCCACCTTGTACCCCCTTTGCCTCCCGCATCCCCGACTGGCCAACCCACCCTCCCCGCTCTTCCTTCCACACACCATTTGCCCCTTGAGCACAGACGTATGTATGGAAGACAAGAAAAAGGCACTATAAATCCAATAAATCCATCCAAATTGCTAAAAACGACACACTAAAACAACCACTCGTGTCTTTTAGGCGACGCCCGACCTCTCTGCAGCTAACGAAACAGTAGTCGGACCGTATTCCCGAGCAGAGGCCTTCCCCTGTAAACTCCAGGAGCAACATCCAAGCCCCTCGCAAGAACTGCAGCTGCAGGAAAAAACAGAGGAAGGGAGGGAGAGAAACAAACATCCCCCCCCCCCCCCCCCCCCCATCAGCTGCGAAGGCCACACAGCTTTAAAACTCTTGAGCTTTTCAGACGCGATGAGCATTATTGCCATTTGTGGTAGTCACGCCGATCAGCTTCACAAGACACCATAATGAGTCAATATATGTAAATCTTTACTAGGCAAACACGGCGGGAAACAAAGGCATTTAACTGGTGCTCTCGCCCGCAAGCCTCCAGAGCCATTCAGCACCGGTAATTTCTCCCCATTGAAAGGCATAATTGCCTGCTATTTGAAGATATTCATGCTCAATTTTTGAAATTAATTTCAATTGGGGGGAAATGTAGAAATGTCAGCTCCAGTGAAAGGGATTTGATTTCAATTATCCTCGCTCAAAGGACTGTGATTTCCAAATACACTTAAGCAAAATTATGACAAGAATTTTTGTTCGGCAAAATTCAGTGTTTAAAGAGCGATTAGGCGATAATGGGGCAGCTATGAGCCGGCAGTGAATGCAGCCGTCTCCCTCTGAAAGGCACTCAATTATCTCTGATTGCTCCCGCTATAATGTATCAAATAGAGATACCTGCTATTGCCGTAATTTGTGTGAAAATTAACATGCTGCAATTTCCACTAGAGGGAAAAAGGGAGCTCTAATGGGCGCCTGAGCGTACATCAATAAAACGAGGGGAGAAAAGAGAGAGAGAGAGAGAGGGGAGGGGAGAATGAGCGTGCCAGGAGAAGACAGAACGAGTGTGAGAGCTAAAGGAGGGGACGGAATAAAAAGAAAGCAGCTAAAGAAAAGGAAAGTCGGGACACATTTAGGAGAAAGGGTGAGAGAAAAATGTGGAAATTAAGCACCGAGGAGGGAGGGATGACGAGAGAGGGAGAGAGGAAGAGAAAGAAATTTAATTTACTGAAAATATTACAAATTGCACCTGTGCATAACGCCCCCAAATTACCAACCAATCAAGGCAGAGTGCCTATTACTCTCCCATTACATGGAGATCAGATCACGCTCTGAATCTGTGTCCAAAGAGAAGGGGGAGGCGGGATGAGAGATGGATGGATGGAGGGAAGGGAAGAGAAGAGATGGGCTGAAATGAGATATTAAAAGCACCAACGGGGGAAAGAAGAAGCTTCTGTAGGAAATCTGATGGTGCTGCAGCCAACGCGCTAAACGAGGACGATGCATTCAACAAACCCAGAATGCATCTGGAGGTTTCAGCAACCAAAACTTTATTTAGCAAGAAAAAAAAGAGACGTCTGAGTGAAAAAACGCTACTCTTCCTCATCTTCCTCGCGCAGTCTGTCTACCAGCAGCTCAAACAGGCATGAAAGACCTCTTGAGTGCTTTATATAATTAGCACCAATTAAATATGTAAGCTGCAGGGTTTTTACTCTCCTCGCGCCGGTTTGATTCAGTCTGCCGTGTTACCCTACACTGAACAGCCAATATTAGCATACTAGGAGTCATAATTTCAATGATTCTTGGGAGGAAAAGGACAAAAAAAGGGCAGTAACTAGGATTAAGTGTTTAGTTTAAGGGTGCTTCAGCTGGGTGCGTGGTTGTACTGCTGGATGGCAGCCAGCTTTTTCAACAACAAGGTGGATAAACAGACTGGCGTCTAGTTATTATAGACGGTAAACGTGTCTTTTCATGCCCGAGTTTTCAACTAACCTGGCCTTTCCACCGGAGGCGTGAAACGAAATAGACGTGTTTTTACCACCGGAAGCGTTTCAGACATGAAACGGCATCAAGAACGTTCTGTGCAGCTGGTCTCGCCAGCTCATGAGATGATCGGAGAACGTGATTTTGGCAGTTCACGCGGTAACAAGTAAAGAGAAAGATGTCAGCGAGTGATTAAATTATTTTCTGCTCCGTTTACTGGAATTCTGCACGTGACCTTTATTTTGAAAGTTTCGGGAGGTTTTACATGCCTTTTTGGTTTGGACTTCCCGTCTGACCCGATCTGAACTGCTGAGCTTGACGCTTTCCAGAGGTGTTGCACGTAAAAAATAGACTTTTAGAGAAGTGAAGTGTCCCTTTGCTTCTGGGACGCGTCCAAAATGCGACGCTGCGCAGCTGTGGAAACGCAGCCAGCTGATTTCTGCGTACGGCTGAGAATATGCTTGCTTGTCTATCATAAGTATGACTATCATGGCTGCCTTGCGTAACTTGCTTTTTTGCATGCATCCTCTGAAATTAACACAACATCTTCACGAGTTGTAATATGTGGGTGACCAGGAGGGGGCGTCGTGCAGTGTCTGGATGTATGATACCGCTGCTGCTTTGTAGTGATCTCAGAATTAACCAGCTGCTAATCTCTTGTACTGTTTTTATGTTTGTTTTGTTTGTAACTCACAAATCCAGTCTGACGTCTCTAGAGTGCCCCCTAGCAGAAGCCTCCGGTACTACATGCAAGACTCAGCCAGCTGCCTGCATAAGCGTGAGGTTTATAAAGCTGACATGAGACGCTCAAGTGTCCGGTGGAAGAGCTCGGTTAGATCGTTCGATCAGATCTTGATGAAAATGTGACGAGGGATCTCACATCTCTCTGAGAGGATGCAAACGCTACGGTGTCGGCAGAGATCACGGGGGCAGCACTGAGCAGAATACCTTGAGCTCGACCAAAGGCGGCAAGAGGAACTTTTTCTGAAGAGGTGTGAGGAAAGATAAAAAGCTAATGAAGAACCTTTGGGAGGAGCTCAGAGACAACGTGGTCGTGAATTTGAACAGAGTGAAGATGAAGTTACAAAATGCTAATGAGTTTTTTTCTCGTGCGTAAAGAATAAAATAAAAAACAGGTGTAGGTTACAAACTAAAGTTACTTCTCTCAACCCACTTTAGGTTCTGCACCAGTTCCTTGGGTCCAGGCTCCAGACAAAATGGCTGATTTGTCTCTCAGCAGCTTCAAATCAGTCCAATGAGCGCCACAGGAGGACAGCTGATCAGCCAATCAGCAGGCCAGACGAGGCGCATTACCAGAGTGTAAAGGCCAGATTCACACCATGAGGGAAATCATACAGCTGCAGCCAGAGACCAGTTACGAGTGGACAATACGGTGCTGGGCGTGTGAACGTAAACATGTCGGGAGGATTAACGGACAGCAGATATGCAAACATGTATTTTCTGTTTCAGATCTGCATAAAAACACCACGTAATACAAGACTGGGGTGTAAAACATGAAGAAAAAAAAAAGTCAGATAGCATGCTTTTTTAGGATGAGAGAGGTTGCATGAGCAAGCACAGAAAGTTAAGTGTTGTAGTCAGCCTGCAGTTTAAAGTGCCACGGCCCTCAGGCGCAGCAATGGCCGCCTAAGTGGCCGCAGTGACAGCAGAAATTGGCCTTCTGGTTTACAACCTGTCGCCACACAGCCAGACAGAGCAAAGCAGCCAGAAGAGGGGAGAGCAACTTTGTTTTATATTTATATATAAAAGCCCTGAAAGCAGAGAGAGTTAAGGCAAAAACACAGAGAGATAGAAAACTCTCAAATCCAGTGGTCAAACTAACAAAGTGTTCATGAGGACGGTGCTGCAGAGACAGGAGCATTTAACAGCTAAACTACAGCCCGGCTGATCTCTCACTCTCTCACACGCACGCACACACACAGAGATCTTCAGACTGGATATATGATGAGATGAGATGCACACAAGAGAGGCGACTGCAGCTCCATAGCACCATCGCCTGGAAAAGATCCAGAGAACACAAAGAAAGGTGCTGATGTGCAGCTTTTCACGGTTCGGTGCAGTACCTCGGGTCTGAGCGTGGCTCTCTTGCAGGCGGGGCAGATGGGTCCGTATCGGGAGAAGGCGATGGGTAAACGCCTGGTTCTGTTCTGACAGGCCTGGTCCTCACACACCAACCAACCCTGGAAGAGACCATCACATTTTAATCACCTAAAATCTCCCATTCTTCATCTTTCATCTAGTGTCTGAATGTGTTCTAACTGCAGCTTTGGAACACTTGGAAAACCAACTGCTGATAAAACAAAAATAAAAGTTTTAAGCTACGCCCTGCACAAACTAACCCACTTACTCATCCTTAAAGCATTCTGCAGCTCCTGGATTGTCCCATTACTGCATCCCAGATTTAAATACCCCAGAAAACCAGAAATAACACCAGTTTTGGATGAAAAAAAGATGGAAACACATTCACAGTAGTCTATACGGGCTTTTGTGATTACTCATTTATAAAAACACGCTTTTGTGGCCATTTATCCTGTCGATAAAAATGTTCTTTAAAAAAAAAAGTTGTTGGTTGGAGACACTTTAAAAAGCAGTTTTCCTGTAATGAGGAAATTTTGCTGAAAATTGTCGCTTCCATTTAGCCGCTCTAATTCAGCACAACAAAACTACAAAGAGAAGAAAAAATAAAGGTTTGTAACATAAAATGAAAGAAAAAGAGGATATAATGCAGAGGTTGACGTCACACTTGGGTCTGAGGGCCTTTAGGTTTCAGACCGACGTGTTCCTCTGTCACTGGCAGAACAACGGGCAGCCAAAACGGCAGTAGTTAGGACCCCTGGGGTGAGGCGGTGACCCCGGGCAGGGCATTACTGAGGGGGGGGGGGGGGGTTAATGCCCAACTAATGACAGAGCATAAGACCCACCGCCATCAGCGCCTTAGCTCCTCTCATACGTCCATCTTCCCCTCCCTTCTTTCTTCCATTCACTAAATAAACCAGTGCACCTGTCTCTGCTCCCCCAAACACCACACACACACTCACACACACACGGATCGATTTTTTGGTTCGTCTTTGTCCATTCTCTTGATCAGTTTTGAACAGCAGGAGTTTTACAAAAAATAGAGGGAGGAGAATTGTTCTCTTTCCAGCTGATTTGACCCGGTATAAAAACATCAGCGCCAGCGCCTCTCAGGCTAAAAGACACACACCGAGCTTCAGTACAAGGATCGTTTTGAGAAGATTTGTATGTAAAAGTTTAACCATTATTGAGGCTAACGCAAATAAATCAAAATATGTTTGCTGGACTAGAGGAGCTTCTAATTATTTTTAAAAATAGATTGAAATAAATGGACCGAGTCCAGTTAGTCCAGAAAAGTTTAGAAGTCTCTGGAAAGTTGTGTTTTTGTGGTTCAAACCAACCACCAAAACAGAAAACACTTTGTTTTCTTTTCTTTAATAAAAGTTCGCTTTAAAAAAGCCGCTCGGACTAGACTGACATGCTAACGGCTAGTCCCAGCAAGACCAAAGTAGTTTAATTTGGCTTCTTTTTCAAAAACTTTAAAGAAACTTTCACAGTTGTGGGATGGAGGCTGTTGTGTGGTGTCTATTCTGTTTTAAAATGTTTAAAATATTATAAAGCTTACTAAAAGGGCCTTCTTCGCTTTAATAGGTAATATTCTGCACCTCACCGTTATAGAGGTCTGTATACCAGCAGCTAGAAGTAGCAATTCCTGCTGGAATATCAACATACTCCATGTTATGTTATCTGTCAGAAGAGAAATGTAAGTACCGCTCTGTAGACTGCATCAAAGTTTGCATTGAACAATAAAGTTCAATTCAAATCAATTCTGGTTTTTTGTATTGCGCCAAATCACAACAAGAGTCATCTCAAGGCTAAAAGTAAATATTCAGGTCAGTTTATTATTCCAATTGGTTACAAGTTTACTATGTAAGAAAAACCAGCAGACTGGATCGAGTCACTGACTTGTGTCAGAGACTTTACAGCACTAAGCAAGCATGTAGCGACAGTGGAGAGGAAAACTCCCCTTTAACAGGAAGAAACCTCCAGAAGCTCTTGGCTCAGTGTGAGCAGCCATCTGCCATGACCAACTGGGGCTTTGAGAAGACAAAGACACACGAAACATAAAATGATTAACTAGTAGTAGTAGTAGTAGTAGTAGTGGTAGTAGTACTTTCTATTTTGAAGAAATAGAAGTTACTAGCAAGGGACACGAGTCGATTTATCTAGTGAATCAATGCTGAAAATATTTTGTAATTGTTGTGATTTTTAAATACAGTGGTATGAAAAACTATTTGCCCGCTTCCTGATTTCTTATTCTTTTGCATGTTTGTCACACAAAATGTTTCTGATCATCAAACACATTTAACCATTAGTCAAAGATAACACAAGTAAACACAACTTTTAGCTTTGAATTGATGGTTTTTATTATTTAAGGAGAGAACAAAATCATAACCTACATTGCCCTGTATGAAAAAGTAACCTGAACCTAATAACTGGTTGGGCCTCCCTTAGCAGCAATAACGGCAATCAAGCGTTTGCGATAACTTGCTACGAGTCTTTTACAGCGCTCTGGAGGAATTCTGGCCCACTCATCTTTGCAGAATTGTTGTAATTAAGCTTTATTTGAGGGTTTTCTAGCATGAATCACATTTTTAAGGTCATAGTATAGGGCTGGGCGATATGGCAAAAATAGAATATCACGATTTTTCCAATATTTTATCACGATTTCGATTTTATCACGATTTTTTATCCATGAATAGCATAACTTCAATTGCGTATTAAAGAAGAGAAACATTGAATAAATAAACATTTATTCATATTAGGGATAATCAACACAGAGCTAACACACTTATATTTTAAACTCACACCAGAGATGATAAAAGTCCTGAGAGAAACAATTACAAAAATCAGTTTTTCTCGTTTTTCAAGTAACTTAACATAAATTAAAATCGTAAACATATTTAAAGTGCAAACATGTCAATTGCAAACGTATTGTGCAAACATTAACTTGTTCAAAATACTATGTAGCTCCCAGTTGCTCATGTAGTGGATAGTTAAGCTCAAATACGGCTCTGATGTGCGGCTGGACCAGAGATCGCTTGTGGTAGCAAAAAACTGCGCATTCTGAATATTTTCTGCAACAAGTCTCTAAATAAAGTAAATTTTTCTAGTGCAGATTGGAGACAACCCATAGAAGCACTGATTTGATCTCATTTCAGAGAAAAATAGAACAGGTTAGATGCACCTAATAAATAAAATTACTAACAAACTCAGGAATCTTTCTTTGCTTCACTGTTCTGGTGCTGAAAATATCACTAATGTGGATGAAAGGAGATACACAGATGAATTATTTGGAGATTTATTATTTGGAGACTACATTTACTGCAGCTGGCAGAGGCAGAGATTGTTTCTATTGATACACGGAGTTTACAGAATCATTTTAAATGTTAATAGGGGAAGACTGCAGGAGGGAGCGGTAAAATACAGGGGGTCCCCAGCAAAAACAAGAAACTTTACGAGTCTGATGAAACCTGCTGGTTTTCCATCAGGCAGTCACGGGGCAGCTCCAACGACCCAGTGACCGAGCTCAGTCCGGCTCGGCAGAGGGTGGACGAGCCGAGGCAACGTCGTGCTCTGCTTAAGAAGAAGTGTTATTTTCCTGCTTCAGAAGAAGCGTCCAACGTGTTTTTACGCTTTCTCCGAGACATGTCACGTCGCTAAGTTGTTTGCGCCGCGCGCTAAGGAAACCCTGCGTTCCTCTTCGGAACGAAAACCTCGTTGTCGCTCTCAGCCGCGGCCGAAGCCATGTTTGTTCACACACAGGTGAAAACAAGTGGGGCACTAATATGTTACTATGACTCACTCTGATTGGTTAAGGGACAAACAAAAGCGTGTCATTCGCCTGAGGTAAGTTCCCTTTTCATTCAGAGGCAGAAATTCAACAGCAGAGCTGTGAATCGTGATAAAAAGGTCTCTCAAAAATGACTGAACATCAGATGTGTAGATCATAAAACGGTCTAAAATTGTCATATCGCCCAGCCCTAGGTCATACCAAAGCATCTCAATAGGATTCAGGTCAAGACTTTGACTAGGCCACTCCAAAGTCTTCATTTTGTTATTCAGAGGTGGATTTGCTGATGTGTTTTGGGTCATTGTCCTGCTGCAGCACCCAAGATCGCTTCAGCTTTAGGTGACAAACAAATGGCCGGACATTCTCCTTCAGGATGTTTTGGTAGACAGTAGAATTCATGGTTCCATTTATCACAGCAAGCCTTCCAGTTCCTGAAGCAGCAAGACAACCCCAGACCATCACACTACCACCGCCACCATATTTTACTGTTGGTATGATGTTCTTTGTCTGAAATGCTGTGTTACTTCTACGCCAGATGTAACGGGACATTTGCCTTCCAAAAAGTTCAACTTTTGTCTCATCAGTCCACAAAGTATTTTCCCAAAAGTCTGGGCAATCATTCAGATGTTTCTTAGCAAAACTGAGACGAGCCCTAATGTTCTTTTTGCTTAACAGTGGTTTGTGTCTTGGAAATCTGCCATGCAGGCCATTTTTGCCCAGTCTCTTTCTTATGGTGGAGTCGTGAACACTGACCTTAATTGAGGCAAGTGAGGTCTGCAGTTATTTAGAAGTTGTCCTGGGGACTTTTGTGACCTCTAGGATGAGTTGTCTCTGCGCTCTTGGGGTAACTTTGGTCGGGCGCCCACTCCTGGGAAGGTTCACCACTGTTCCATGTTGTTGCCATTTGTGAATGATGGCTCTCACTGTGGTTCGCTGGAGTCCCAAAGCTTTAGAAATGGCTTTATAACCTTTACCAGACTGATAGATCTCAATTACTTTTGTTCTCATTTGTTCTTGAATTTCTTTGGATCCTGACATGATGTCTAGCTTTTGAGGTGCTTTTGGTCTACTTCTCTGTCAGCAGCTCATATTTAAGTGATTTCTTGATTGAAACAGGTGTGGCATTAATCAGGCTTGGGGGTGGCTACAGAAATTGAACTCAGGTGTGAAACACCCCAGTTGGGTTATTTTTTAACAAGGGGGGCAATTACTTTTTCACACAGGGCAATGTAGGTTTGGATTTTGTTCTCTCCCTAAATAATAAAAACCATCATTTCAAAACTGCAAGTTGTGTTTACTTGTGTTACCTTTGACTAATGGTTAAATGTGTTTGATGATCAGAAACATTTTGTGTGACAAACATGCAAAAGAATATGAAATCAGGAAGGGGGCAAATAGTTTTTCACACCACTGTAAAATAAATTTGATAATACACACAAAGGTTTATATTTATTTTTAGATTGTTTCTCATCGAGGTTTAGGGGCAGAATCCAGAAAGCTGTCTCAGAGATTTCAGCCGTCTGTTTCCACAGTTGGGAACATATTGAGGAAATGGAAGACCACTGGCACAGTTCAACTTAAGGCTCAAAGTTGAAGACCAAGAAAAATCTCAGATAAACAGAAGCGAAAAATGGAGAGAATAGTCAGAGTCAAACCACAGACCAGCACTAAAGACCTTCAACATCATCTTGCTGCAGATGGAGTCACTGTGCATCGTTCAACTATTGGGTACACTTTACACAAGGAGATGCTGTATGCGAGAGTGATGCAGATGAAGCCTTTTCTCTGCCCACGGCACAAACTGTCACGAACTCCTCCAGCTGACTGCATTCCATTCATTCCTGCCACTAACGTGGCGACTGACGTCATCACGCCGACACTACTTAAGGAAGTGCCGGCGTTTCATTCATTGCTCAGTCATCGTTCTCACCAGACTTTGCATCGAGTCTCCAGGCTTACCAGCCCTCTAAACCCTCAAGCTACACCTACAGGAAATAACCACGCCGGTTATCTCCGTCTCTCCGCGTCTGGGCAACAGAACTCTCAGTCACGCTTCAGATCTGCCAACGAACCTGACAGGATGACTGAGCCAAAAGTTGACCCAGCGGAGTTCGCGCGTCTGCGTGCCGAAGTGGCTCAACAGCGCGCAACCTTGGATCAGCATACGGCAGAAATGAACCAGCTCCGCGCCACAGCTGATCGCCAAGCAACTAAGATCGAGTCGCTCACCGAGCTAGTACTCCAGCTGACCACCGCTCTGCAACGTCAGACCGCAGCTGTTCCTGACAGGATGGAACCACGCCTCAGCCTTCCAGAGAAGTGGGACGGAACCAGGGGATCCCCGGAGGGCATGTTGGCGACCCTGGCCATGACTTTCGAGTGCCAACTGGCACGTTACCCCACAACCTGCTCTAGTGTCGCCCTGCTGACCTCACTGCTGACAGGTCGAGCCGGTGAATGGGCGGCGGCTCTTTACAATCAGAAATCTCCTGCCTGCAATGACTATGAGACTTTTGTAAAGGAGATGAAAAAGACTTTTGTGCACCCCAGCAGCGAGGTCTCGGACGAGACTCGGCTGCTTCAGCTTCGCCAGGGCTCCCAGACGGCGGCTCAGTACACCTCTCGCTTCCGGACGACAGCAGCTCGGTTGAGGTGGGATGACGCCGCCCTAAAGGCCGTTTACCTGGAGGGACTGTCACCGAGAATCCGGGAGGGCATGATCGGGCACGAGGTCCCAACCTCCCTGGACCTGGCAGTGGATCTGGCTCTCCAACTGGACCGCTGCATCCTGAACCGGCCGAGCACCATGTCAGCCCCCGTACACACCAGGACGTCACCCCGCCGGCCGGCTCACCAACTGACGGAGGAGCCGATGCAGCTGGGACATCTTCCCCCTGAGGAACGGGCACGGCGCTACCAGGAGGGAAGATGCGCTTACTGTGGGGATTTGGGTCACCACCGTGGCACGTGCCCAAAACGACCGGGAAAAGGTCCCTCCGGGTCGGAGTAGGAGCTGTCCCACCCGGAGTCTCCACCTTTCCGGCTCCACACCGAACCACTCTCCCGGTCTCCCTCCACCTGGACCAAGGCCCGACCAGACTGGAGGCACTTTTAGACACTGGGGCTGCGGAGTGTTTTATCGATCACGGACTGGTTACTCGGCTCAAGATACCCCTCACCGCCCTCGACCGACCCATTCCCGTGACCTCTGTGGACGGCCGGCCCATCATGCCGTACCCTCTCACCCACCGAACTCAGGGTCTCCACATGACGATTGACCAACACCGGGAGACCCTCCACTTCCTGGTCATCCAGGCTCTGGCCACGCCACTCATCCTGGGTCATTCCTGGTTCTGCCGCCATGAGCCTCACATCTCCTGGTCCACCAGTAAAGTCCTGGCCTGGGGCACGGGTTGCCATAACCACCGGGACTCCCCTGCACCTCGGACCAGAGCAGCCACTCCCACAGACGTAGACCTGACGCTCATCCCTCCTCAATACCACGACCTCGCTCAGGTCTTCGCTAAAGAACCCACTACCAGGTTACCTCCTCACCGACCCTACGACCTGGAGATCAGGCTCCAGCCCGGCACCACCCCCCCTCGGGGTCGCCTGTTCTCCCTCTCTCCGGCGGAAACCCGGGCTATGGACAATTATATAACTGATGCCCTGCAGAAGGGATTCATCCGACCCTCAACATCCCCCGGGGCCGCGGGGTTTTTCTTTGTTAAGAAGAAGGAGGGGGATCTCCGGCCCTGCATAGACTATCGAGGGTTAAATAAAATAACGATCAGGGACCGTCACCCTCTCCCTCTCATGGGCACCGCTCTGGACGCCATCACACAAGCCGCAGTGTTCACTAAACTGGATCTGCGCAGCGCCTATAACCTCATCCGTATTAAGGAAGGTGAGGAGTGGAAGACCGCTTTTATCACGCCCACTGGCCACTATGAATATTTGGTGATGCCTTTTGGACTCTGCAACAGCCCCGCCGTCTTCCAGCGGTTCATTACAGATGTGCTGAGAGACATGTTGGGCCGCTGGGTCTTTGTCTATCTAGATGACATCCTCATCTACTCCCGCACGGCCGAAGAGCACATCCGTCATGTTCGAGCGGTTCTGTCCCGCCTCCTGGACCATGGACTTTACTGCAAACTGGAGAAGTGTGCGTTTCACCAGGAGTCCACCTCCTTCCTGGGTTTTACCATCTCCTCCCAGGGCCTGAAGATGGACCCCCAGAAGGTTCAGGCCGTAGCTCAGTGGCCTCTACCCACGACCCTGAAGCAGCTGCAAAGCTTCCTGGGTTTCTCGAACTTTTACCGGAGGTTTATACGCAACTTCAGCTCCCTCGCAGCACCACTGACCTCACTCACCAAAACCACCAATCAGCCTCGCCCTTTTCGCCTTACTCCAGAGGCTGTCCGTGCTTTCCATGAGCTGGTCGGACGATTCACTAAGGAACCCATCCTCCTCCACCCGGACCAGACCCGGCCCTTCGTCGTGGAGGTGGACGCCTCAGATGTGGGAGCAGGGGCCGTTCTCTCGCAACGGGGTCCAGACTCTAAGCTCCACCCATGTGCCTACTTCTCCCGGAAGTTTTCCCCCACACAGCAGAACTACGGGGACGGCGACAGAGAGCTGCTGGCAATAAAATGGGCGCTGGAGGAATGGAGGCAGTGGCTCCTGGGGACCACCGATCCCTTTCTGATCTGGACCGACCACCAGAATCTCATTCATCTACAGACTGCCCGCCAGCTCAACCCACGTCAGGCTCGGTGGGCCCTCTTTTTCGAGCCGTACCACTTCCATATCGCCTACCGGCCCGGCTCCAAGAACCTCAAGGCGGACGCTCTCTCTCGGCGTTTCGCACCAGATGCCGCCCCCCCGGAGCCTCGGACCATTCTGCCGACTCAACGCTTCCTGGCCTCCCTCCAATGGCCGTTGGAGCAGTCCATACAGATGGCACTTCCTGGCGATCCAGCGCCGCCGGAGACCCCACCGAACCGTCTCTACGTTCCCGCCTCCTGCCGGCAAGAGGCGCTCACGTGGGGGCATTGTTCGCGGCTCGCGGGACATCAAGGACAAGCCCGTACCCTCCAGTTCCTCCGTCGGGCTCTCTGGTGGCCGTCCATGAGGAAGGACGTCCGCGAGTTTACAGCTGCATGTGATGTGTGTGCTCGCTCCAAGTCCTCCAACCGACCCGGCGCTGGAGAGTTGCAGCCTCTCCCTGTGCCCAAACGGCTGTGGTCACACATCGGGCTGGACTTTGTCACGGGACTGCCGGTGGTCGACCACCTGGACACTATAATGACTATCACGGACTGTTTCTCCAAGGCCGTGCACTTAGTAGCCCTGGCCGGCCTCCCCACTGCCAAGAGAACGGCCGAACTGCTCCTGGAACAGGTGGTGCGGCTCCATGGTTTCCCTCAGAACGTGGTTTCCGACCAAGGACCCCAGTTCGTCTCACGCTTCTGGAAGGCGTTCTGTCGCCTGGTCGGTGCTTCCACCAGTCTGTCCTCTGGATACCACCCGCAGACAAACGGTCAGAGAGAGCTAACCAGCAGCTTGGACGCTACCTGCGCTACTTCGCTTCGTCCCAGCCGACCTCCTGGCCCCGCTTCCTCCTGTGGGCGGAGCTGTCACACAACCTCCAAACCTCCTCTGCCACGAGTCTGTCTCCCTTCGAGACCTGTTACGGTTATCAGCCTCCTCTGTTTGATCATCAGGTGCCCGAGGTGGAGGTCCCTGCTGCCCAGACGCTGGTCCGCCGCTGTCGGCTCGCCTGGATCCGGGCCCGTGCGGCCATCACCCGGGCCAACACGGAGTATGCCCGTCAGCATCGCCGCCGCCACCGGCCTGGCCCCGTCTTCCGGTCTGGCGACCAGGTGTGGCTCTCCTCCGCTAACCTGAGGATGCCGGCTGGCTCCCGGAAGCTCACTCCTCGCTTCCTGGGTCCGTTCCCTGTCCTCAAGGTCATCAATCCAGTCACCTGCCGTCTACGCCTCCCGGCTACTCTCTGGATCCACCCGGTCTTTCACGTCTCCCAGCTTAAGCCAGTGATCTCCTCTCCTCTCCACCCTCCACCGGTCCGGGTGCCTCCGCCCCGCGGTGTTGAGGCGGATCGCACCTACACGGTCCGCAGGATACTGGACGCCCGCCGCCGGGGACGAGGTTGGCAGTACCTCGTGGACTGGGAGGGGTACGGGCCTGAGGAACGCTCTTGGGAGCCCACGAGCTCGTTTGTCGATCCTGCCCTGCTAACAGACTTCTGGGCCCGCCGTCCTGGGACTTCGGGTGCCGTCCCTAGAGGGGGGGGTCCTGTCACGAACTCCTCCAGCTGACTGCATTCCATTCATTCCTGCCACTAACGTGGCGACTGACGTCATCACGCCGACACTACTTAAGGAAGTGCCGGCGTTTCATTCATTGCTCAGTCATCGTTCTCACCAGACTTTGCATCGAGTCTCCAGGCTTACCAGCCCTCTAAACCCTCAAGCTACACCTACAGGAAATAACCACGCCGGTTATCTCCGTCTCTCCGCGTCTGGGCAACAGAACTCTCAGTCACGCTTCAGATCTGCCAACGAACCTGACACAAACAGAGCAGCTTGAGGTATGCTAAAGCACAATTGGACAAGCCAGCTTCATTCTGAAATAAGGCACTGTGAACTGATGAAACTAAAACTGAGTTATTTTCAATTCAATTCAAAATCCTTGTCTTTGTTTACAATTTCTTCCAGGGAGGTGCTCCCCCCTATCTAGCCACACTCCTGAACAAACATTCCCCATCACGCGCTCTGCGCTCCTCTGAACAAGGCCTGCTCGCTGTCCCTCGTTCTAGGTGTCGTACTCGCGGGGACCGGGCTTTCTCAGTCCTAGCACCGTCACTCTGGAACCAGTTGCCACCCTCAGTTAGGCTGTCCCCATCTCTGCCAGCCTTTAAGAATTGCCTAAAAACACAACTCCTCCGCTTGGCGTTTCCTGAACATGTTTGATTCGGCCCTCTTCTACGTTGAATTTCTTTCACAGTTTTCACTGGTTCACTCTATCCCTTGTTTTATCCATCTGTCCTGTACTAGAATGTTTCACCTTTTTTTTGTAATTTGTATTTTGTAATTTGAATTGCTCTTATTTCTGACTTGCTTATATTTTTGATTTATTCACTATATTTGTACTTCTACTGTACCATGTTCAGCGCCTTGGGCTTCTTGACAGGGTTGCGGAAGGCGCTTTATAAATAAAGCTTTGATTGATTGATTGATTGATTGATTGATTGATTATTTAGAAATAACAAGAGACTTTATGCGTGAAGGAGGAAGAACACAGCATTCCAAGAAACACACCTGCTACCTACAGTAAAACATGGTAGTGGTTCCATCATGCTGCGGGGCTGTGTGGCCATTGCCGGGAATGGGAATCTGAGCTTCTCTGGACATATTAAGGCTACAACTAAATCAGCTTTATCACCTTCATCAAATATCAAGAGTCAGAGGTCTCATGTCCAGACCAGACTTAGAGAATTTTATTCATGCTAATGGTCTCCTAAACTGGTCTTTCCAAAAAAGCTGTGAAGCAACTGCAGCTTGTTCAGACTGCCGCTGCTAGAGTCTTAACAAGAACTAAGACAACGGAGCACATCACTCCTGTTCTTAGATCCCTACACTGGTTACCAGTAAACCACAGAATAGACTCCAAACTGCTCCTACTAGTTTATAAATCACTCAATGGCATGGGACCAAAATACATGTCCAATCTCATTCCTGTATACACACCCAATAGGGCTCTGAGATCCCTTGGAAACAATCAGCTGGTAGAACCGCGGGTCAGAACAAAACATGGTGGAGATGCATTTAGTTACTATGCTGCTCACATATGGAATCAGCTTACCCATGACCTCAGATCTGTCCCAACTAGGGCTGCAACAACGAATCGATAAAATCGATAAAAATCGATTATTACAAGCATTGGCAACGAATTGCGTCATCGATTCGTTGTGTCGCACAACTCTTCCAAAAGCCCCCACCCCCCACCGTTGCGCGCAGACCGGAGCAAGTCAGATCAGCGCGAGGGAGAGCCGGCAGGTGTTTGGAAGAGGAACATGGCAGAAGCAACGAGACCCAAAAAAGTAAAAACTTCTAAAGTTTGGGAGCATTTTCAGCTAAATGAGGCAAAGACATTCGTTACCTGCAACGTTTGTAGGTCAGACTTAGCATGGCACGGGAGTGCAATGGTGATGATGCAGCATCTTAAACACAAGCATGTCGTAAACATCAGCGAGGACGGGGAGAGCTCTCTGTCAGGGTAAGTTAAAAACTTTTCAAAAGTGATTCACCCAAGCCCCGGATTATTACACAGGCTAGACATGCCCTAAGCTAGTAAAAAAAAAAGTCTATTAAATCGTAAGCACGACGCTTATTAGAAAAACCAGAGTCTATTTAAAATGTTCAGTTGTTGGTGTTGTTTTGGAAATGGAATTTGGGATCATTGGAACGATCAGCAGCATTTCTTGACGTGACTTTATGGCAGTTGCCCAGGGCATCATCACAAGGAGAACGGCATCCTTTTTTTTTGTTTATTTGTTTAATTTGGTATTTTTTCAGTCATTTTTGGAAATAGAGATTAATTTGGATTAATTCACAGCCTATGTTTAATTACATTTAAAAATTAGTCGTTTGACATCCCCAATTATAATAAACGTCTACAGATCAGATCAAACAAGACAGATGGGAATTGCCCTTAAAGCTGGGCGGACACTGTGCGACTTTTTCACTCGTAGCACTCAGCTTCAGCTCAAACTGTACGACTTCATCGCAAGGCAGATCTCACGAGTCATGCGCTCACACTGTACGACCCAGTTCTCGGATGCAACCTGACTGCTCACACTGTACGTCTGGTAGCAACACGTCGGCCCTAAAAATATACACACGTCTTGCCTGTTGTCCTTCGGGAGTGCTGCAGGAGGACACAAAGGGATTTATGGAAGTTGGATGAGGAAAACGAAATAAAGAAAGTAAATCTGTGTTTTGTGATCAGTTTAATTTGACATGAACACGACAAACACGCTTTCTTGACAATCTTTGTGAGTAAAAAAACGTGTAGAAATAAAAACGAACAGCGTGAGTTATTAGGGAAATAGCGGGTGAGTGGTGTTGATGCATGATTGCGCATGCGCCGTGAGCGGTTCTGATACTTTTTGGGTTGCAGCTGCTCGCAGCACCGCTTCAACAGTGCGATACCCTCACGAGGGACGAGCAAAATTTCAAACACGCCAGAAGTTTGTGCGAGCTCACGATTGCTGCTCGGTAGCTGGTCACGTGGTGTTAATCGCCTCTCGTAACCCCCTGTACACTACACGACGCTCGGCGCAAAACTCGCCCCGATCTCGTGGATTCTTGCACGAGTGGAAAATCGGCTCAAAAAAGTGAAAAAGTCGCACAGTGTACGCCCGGCTTAAGCTGTTTAACTTGGACCAAGCATTTTAGGTCACAGATAGGTGTAGCTTAGGATCTCTGTCTATACACCTTATCCTCCCTTGCTCATCCCTTTCCAAAGTATTCTGAAGGCTTCATTTCTGGTTTTTCATTTTTTGAAAAATGAGGCAGAAAGAGGTGTCTGGCAAACCGCATGGTACACATGGAAGGGGCTGGGTGGAGTCAACACTTTCTTACTTGTTATGCATGTTGATATGATAACATTTTTGCATTGCAATGCTACTTATCTGAAGCTGTAAGACATTTTAGGTGATAGCATGTTGTTTTTCTGCTATCGAACTGTTTTCTAATAACGTTGTGTTTAATAAAGTGAACGGAGGAGAGAAAAAAAACGTTTCCCTAGCAGTTTTAAAAAATTTCCCCATGTAATCCGATTAATCGATTAATCGTGTCGAGACCCCATCCAATTCATCGATTATCCAAATAACCGTTTGTTGCAACCTTAGTCCCAACCCTAGAGTTGCTTAAAACTAAACTAAAAACCCTAATGTACTCATCAGCCTTTAAATGAATTGTTTCTTATCATGCGCCGCCTCCACTGTAATCTGCACTGTAACTTTGTCTTCTCCTTTAGCTCTAAACTGTAATTCTATCTGTGTGTATTTTAATTTAAAAATACTCTGTCATTTAATATATTCAAAAAATTTACCAAATTGAGTGTACTAAATAATTATGAAAATGTAAATTAAATCAATGACCATGATCGCACTGGAACTTAGAACAGGAAAAAGTTTCAAATGAATCTGTATGTGTGTCTGACAAATGGTAATTATATATAAATTGATTATTTCTACTGGAAAAGGGGGCAGAAATTATAAGATGTTTTTCTTCATTCTGCTCCTTTTCGTTCAAATTTGATTTTTTTGTGATGTATTTCTTATTGTTTTATTTGTTTTTATTTTGAATGAAATAAATGAAGAAAAAAAGTGTGTTTTTATGTTGTTTTCATATCATGTCCTGCTAACTGTAAAGCACTTTGAATTGCCTCTGTGTTTGAGATGTGCTATAGAAATAAAGCTGCCTTGCCTTGTTAAAGAGGGACACATGAAGATTCTGGAGACCAATGTCCAGGAATCAGTGATGAAGCTGAAGCTGCACCGAGGCCGGAGCTTTCAACAAGACAACGACCCTAAACACTGCTCAAAATCTACAAAGGCATTCATGCAGAGGAACAAGTAGAACGTTCTGGAATGGCCATCTCAGTCCCCAGACTTGGACATTATTGAATATCTGTGATGCGAGTTAGAGAGAGCTGTCCATGCTCAGAAGCCATCAGAACTGAATGAACTAGATATGTTCTGTAAAGAAGAATTGTCCAAAATAACTTCAGCCAGAATCCAGACTCATTAGAAGCTCTAGGACGTGTTTAGAGGCTGTAATTTCTGCTAAATGTTGAGTTCATTCCTATTTTGTGAAGCCCAAATTTATGCACCTGCCCAATTTTGTTTAAACAACTATTGCACACTTTGTGTAAATCCTATACACTTCGCTTCACATCTCAAAATGTAACGTGTATCCTATGACATATTTAACAGAAATGTTTTATTATAACAACCAATATTTTATAAAGGAAAATCATGAATTTTAACAAGGCTGCACCCCACTGTATGTCTGAATAAATGAGGTGTATGGGTATTTAGAGAGATTGACGAAGCTAACACACAAAAGCAAGCCCATCACACACTCAAACACACACACACACACCGAGCCAATGTCCTCTAAATGAAAGCCAAACACACACATATGTCCTAAATCAATTAGAATTTCCCAGAGTTCACAGCTTTACCCACAAACCCCAGAAGTAATTACCACAACACCCCAAACACTCTTGTGCAAAGGACTGAGCATCAAGGGAAACAGCACAGCCTCTCCATCTGCAGGACAAATGTTCACAAGAGGCTGATACCCATAATGCCCCTCTGCTCAGCCTTAGCAACCCCACACCAACCCAGCCAAATATTACTAATAAAGATTAAGTGCATTAGAGCTACACAGAAAGGACTCAAAACAAGAAGGGCACCAGAAGAGTGAAAAGAAAAAAGAAAATAACGTCTAATTGAGGCATTTTGCTGGAGCGGGGGAGGGGCAGGTGGGGGGTGTACAGTCGGATCTCACAGAATAAAGCCTCATAATTGCATAATTATGGCGGCGGATACCTGACACGCTGAATGCAGACGTCAAATGAGTTCCACATAATTTGACCAAACAGAGGCAGGACCAGGCTATGACAGGGCCCGCCAGGAAATACACCCCCCCCCCTTCTATTTCTTCCTCTTTGTCTGCTCGCTCTCCTCTCTGCCGCGCTGATTGTTACAGCTCATGGTTTGAGATTTCAAAACGCTTTTTAGCTCCGTACTTTTCTTTTGCTGCTCAGTGGACGTATTAGGCAAAGTGTGTTGTTTTTTTATTTGTTCTGTGGCCAACAAGGAACTCTCTCTGACCCCAAAACGCCTCACTTAAACAAAGTCAGTTAAAAGGATTTGGCAACAACTGTGATAATTCTTTAAAGTGACTTAAAAAACTCCTTGGACCAAATTAGGGTTCCACAATATATTAAAGATATTTATTTATCACAATATCTATGTGCAAAAATATCAATATCTGAAAAGATCTTGAACCGTTGGTAGCAACAACTGGTTTAGTTGATATTAGCCACGATGCTACAGCACACTGTTGGGAGGTGTGGAGGGCAGAAAAGGAGAAAAAAGAAAAAATGTGGTATATTCAATTAAATAAAATATTGCAATTAAGGAAAAAAATTAGACAAATGTCCGCTTTAAGAAATTAATAAATAGATGTTTTTGTCATAGAATGAGACCAATATCAGTTTGAACTGGCAGCACGCTGCTGTTTATCTCAGTTTAATGACTTAAATAAAACCCTGGCTTCCCACCAGGTGTCTAAGTGGCATGTAGCATAATCTATAGGTTTTCACCAGCTGTGAAAGCAGCGTTCCACTCAACTGGTCCTACAAGATCACAAAACTGTATTCAAGTCAGTTCAGTTTATTTATATAGCGCCAATTCACAAGAGTCATCTCAAGGCCCTTCGCAGGGTAAACGTTCCAATTGAATCCATTTATCGGCACGTTGAGTTCAGGCCATTCCAATACGTTTAAAGTTTCCTATAGGAAACACAGCAGATTGCATCGAGTCACTGACTTGTGCCAGTGACTTTACAACAATCCCTCATAGTAGGCAAGCATGTAGCGACAGTGGAGAGGAAAACTCCCTTTTAACAGGAAGAGACCTCCAACAGAACCTGGCTCAGTATGAGCAGCCGCCTGCCACGACAGACTGGGGGTCCTAAGAAAAATCACTAGATTTGCAAGATCACGCTGGTGGCGATGAGCTACAATGTAGCCACAGCTGCCCTGGGACACACTGACAGAGGAGAGGCTGCCGAACACAGGCGCCACCGGCCCTTCCGACCACCACCAGCAGGCAACGCAGGTTAAGTGTCTTGCCCAAGGACACTACAGCAGCATTCTCTGCAACCTTCCGATTACTGGACAACTCGCTCTACCTCCTGAGCTACTGCTGCCCCAGCTGCTGTATTTATTTACTTTTATTTTGAAAGTTTTCAGATCTTTTACACTGCTCCTGTGTCTGACATCCTTTCTGGCCCAATCCGAGTGTCACGTGGTATGAAAAAGTAACACATTTAAAAAAATAGACACGGCGGGTAAAATCAGCAGAGCTGCGTGAAACTACCTCCTTAGACCAAGATTTCCTCTTTCAGGTGATAAAAGTTAACGCTTCAAGCATAAACACGACTTTAGGAGCTTTAACTCATCTGCTGTACAAATTAGAGTCCTTCACCATTTGTTTCAGCATTTATTTGTAGATGATTGTTTTGTCATGAATATCTATCAATCAGGAGAACATATTGACGGATTGTTTGATCTCTGTCCACTCCAGTAGAGAAGCCCCTCTAGCTGGGGAATCCACCGGCCAGAGTCCCACGCACAAGCTCCAAAAAGACCCCTCGCTGCCTTCAGTTCACATTTCCAGCTCCGAGGAGAACAGACCTAAAAAAATTTGGTCCACTTCACAAACACACACTCTCACACAGACACACACCGAGTGAAAAGAGCTCAAACGGTTCCACTTTGTACCTCCTCCGCTTAATCAAAGCTTCACTATTGAACAATTTGACCTTTTGTTCAAAACAGGATTATCACCTTCTCTGGTCTTCATTCACCCTCTCTCTTTCCATCCCCTTTCTTCCTTTGCCCCTCAGCCCGTTTCCAGGGGCGACCCACATGACGAGGGTAATTGCAATAATTTGTTAAATGCCATGGCAACGGTGGCTGGATGGGCGGGGTTAAGAAAAAGAGAGAGAGAAAACGAAGAACCGGGTGGCTTAGGAAACAAACAAATCTCATTTCGCCAAAGACAGCGAGCGGGTTTATACAAGGGAAGACTGACCGGTGTGTGTGTGTGTGCGTGTGCGCGTGTGCGTGCGTGACAGGTTGTGAACAAGTGTTTGCTCATTCTCAGGGGGCTGGTTTATTGATAACCGTGGGGATGTTGGTGGAAAAGAGGGGGTGAAAGGTAATTTTCTTAATGATTAATGCATCTGTGGTCCCAGCTGAAGACACCAACACGCTTGCATTCATGTACACACACACACACACACACACACACACACACACACACACACACACACACACACACACACACACACACACACACACAGAGTTACCAAGTTTTCAGCCCATCTGTCCAGACAAACAGCTCTATTTGAACTCTCCCTCAGTCTGAAAGGAATCCTTAATTACACAATATTACCCTCTTCATCGCTCCGCTGTGTGTGCTGTGTCCACTGCTGTTCAGCCTACAGCGGTGTGTGTGTGTGTGTGTGTGTGTGTGTGTGTGTGTGTGTGTGTGTGTGTGTGCACGCGCGCGCGCATGTTGCTGTGCAAGTATTCAGTGGCAGCAGCTGTTTCACACATATTAACAAAGGGACAGGGGGGATTCAATCCCCTCACATTCACCACACTAATTGATTTCTGTTCAGCACTGTGGGAGAGTTTCCCCCCGCCCCCCCCCCGCCCCCCCCCCCCCCCCACACACACACACACACACACACTGTTACAGACATTCCACACACCCACAACCAAGGTGCTGGAAGCTATCCAGAGAGAGGGAAACACAGGCATCCAGTTTAATTCCCCTTCACTATTTTGTGCTTTTGAGGGTTTTTTTCCACACTTGGATTCGCGTTTCCAGAAACTTCCACCTCCCAGGAGAAAGCAAGCAAAGACGCCTCTTTATACATCAAACCCTAGATGACAGAGGAGATTCATCCCCTACTTCTGTCCGCAACATCCTGTAAACGCTGAACTATCCACCGTGGAAAAGGAGAACTGGATCATTCTTAGATAATCCCAAATCTAATCCTTCCTTTAACCCTCCAGGGTCTCCTTCAGATGGGATTAGGACTCCAATACTCTTTATGACCTGTTGAAACGCGGCTGGATGGCTGCTAATTTGAAAAGACGACCACAATGCTCACCAAAGATATGTTCCCACATCTGGATGCAGCTGTGCAACACAAAGACACCTGAAGGCCTCACCAATCCATGCTCGGGCTGATTTTAACAGACCTGCACAGCTCGTTTGTGCTCCACTTGCAACGAGGATAATTATTTTTGCACGCTTTTTAATGTGCACACTTTAATTGTTGCAACAGACTTCCTGAATAAAAGAAATGGTTTAAAAATAGTTGCGGCTCTGAAGCGCTCGTCATCCAAACAACTGCGTATGCATTTCCTGGTTAAAGTTGAAGCCATAAATGGTAATTTAGGTATTATTCTGCCACCACACATCACTTTTTTCTCTCTGCACAGTGTGATCTCTGGCTGAAAATGTCAGCCCGCTGCCCTGCTGAGGTCTAACATCTCTGTGATGGCGTCTCTTAACATTACTGCATCTATTGCAACCCCTGTTGAGTTAAACACAGTTTAAACATTTCATACAGACACAAAGACATTTTATTATAACACACACTTTTTTTTTGCTCCGACCGTTTCAGCTTTTTTTTGTCCAGATGAGACCAAATTAATTCAAGAGTTTATGGATATTAATACTTATTGTGCTGCTGGGGTCTGCATGGAGCCTCTGTGGACTCAAATCCCATCAAATAAGAGTTTACGTGAGGATATCAGCGAGTTTAAACTACGGCTGTTCCGAGTGAACAAATTATGGAGTTACAGGTTAATCCAGAATTGCTTTATCCTCACTAGGGTCGCGAGGTCATTGGCTGAGAGGCCAGGGACATCCGGGACATAACGACATGCCAGTCCATCACAGGGACACGGAGACAAACGCACCAAGGAGAAGGGGCCTTGCCTGTAGAACGGCCTGGGAGCAGCTGACTTTTGAATGGAAAAAAAAAACTAAACATATCAGTTTACCTGTGTTTTGTTTATTCATTTAATAACTTTTACCAAGTCTTAACTCATTCTATTCTTTAATTGGGTGTTCTTTTTAGGAAAATTTGAGCAAAAACTGTTTTGCACCTTCTTATTTTACCTTTATATTAAGTTTCAAGGTAATAATAGTAAATCTCATTTTATTTAAAAAACTGGATTTTAATTTATTTTATAAAATACTTTTGGGATGTATTAACTGGTTGATCTAAATTTTGTGACCTCATTAATAAAATAGTTCCTTCCCATTCACTGCTTTTTTAATCCTTTAAAACTTAAAAAAACTTTTTTTTCTTAGTTATAAAAGTTTTATGGTTGATGAAGAACATTTGATTCAGTACTTTGCACTAAATCTCTGTCAAATTAAGCAACTCCAGCAGTTTTTTAACTGAACTTTTTCACTACCTTCCAGAATGAGTTGTTTCTTGGCTCTGTCACTTTAAAGGGACTTTACGGAGTTTTGAATTTTTATGCTCGCGATTGCCCCCTCGGGCCAAAAGCGTAACGGCAGCTTCAATAGTAGGCTCGTGCACGAGGCGCGCATGCTGTACGTGCACACTCCTTAACGAAAATAACAGCTGAGACAGTCAGCTCCATGTGTGTGTGTGTGTGTGGCCCGGAGGACAGGGGACAGGAGAACGCGCAGCTAATTAATTAAATAATTTGGTTCTGTACCTTTCTCTTCAGCACAGCCGACAAAGGTTTATGATGGGTCAGTCCTCCGGCATGCTCTTGAAAAATTGTTCCGAAAGGAAAGTTGAACCCACATCTTTTTATCTGTGAATTCAATGCCGTTCGGCGAGTCTCAAACAAAAATTTGGGCATCTTACTGTAAAAAATATACCATTAATGTAAAAAAGAAACTCTAAATAAACTATGTTCACATCCAGAATCGAACCCGGTCTTCTGCACGAAAGTCTGACGTCTTACTAGGCGAGCTAACGCGCTAGTGACGTCACTTGAATCAGTACCACTTAAGAATGGTTCGGAGGGCTATGCCTGAGCGTGAACGCGCATGGCCTGTATTTGTATTTGATATAGCGCCTTCTAGAGTCCTGGAAACCCCCCAAGGCGCTTTACAACACAATCAGTCATTCACCCATTCACACACACATTCACACACTGGTGGGGATGAGCTACGATGTAGCCACAGCTGCCCTGGGGCGCACTGACAGAGGCGAGGCTGCCGAGCACTGGCGCCACCGGTCCCTCCGACCACCACCAGCAGGCAATGTGGGTTAAGTGTCTTGCCCAAGGACACAACGACAGCGACAGACTGAGCGGGTCTCGAACCTGCGACCTTCCGATTGCGAGGCGAGCACTTAACTCCTGTGCCACCGTCGCATGAAGCAGCCTGCTCGACCCGAGCATCTCTCTTTTCTGTGATTTTACAGAAAAACAGGCAATCACAGTAAAAATGCCAGGGCTCATTCTGCAGGACCAGGGCATTGCAGGAGAATGTATGAAGAAGACATTTATTATTTCTATACATGTTATGGCTGTCAAACTTCCATAATGCCCCTTTAAGAAAACAAGCTGGAGTTGGCCACACCCACCCATTTCCCATTTAGCTGCTACAAGCCAAGAGACTCAGTAGAGCCGCTGCTCCTGCAGCAGCAGCTCTCTTACATGCAAGACTTCCCTGTTTGTGACATCACAAATGGGGACTTTTAGAAATTTGTTTAGGCTTATAATTCCTAAAACCAAACACTAACGGATGAGATTTTTCACATTTAAAGTGTTTACAGAGGCAGTAGAGACCCATGTGGCAGTGCAAAATGCAAAAGGTGATTTTTGGATCACATGTCCCTTTTAAATGATGATAATGATGAAGCTCTCAGCGGTCCTCACTACTGGTCCTGGAGAGCTGGTATACAGCTTGTTTTAGCTTTAACTCTGCTTCAACACACCTGATTTCAATCAACAAATGATTAACAGGCTTCTGAAGCACCTGATGGCCTGTTGAACAGGTGATTCAACCACCGAATTAGGTGTATTGGAGCAGAGAAACAAGGAAAACATGCTGGATACCAGCTCTACAGGCCCAGGAGTGAGGACAACTGAGCTAACTCCATGCAGAAAAGCTAAAGCTGGGACTCAAACTTGCAAACACGCAGCCCAGCTAACGAAGCATTTTGCTAATCACTCACAGAGTAGTATTTTTTGACGTGCCGGCGGATATCCAGAAGCAGCCTGTTGCTGATGTTGACGACGTAGTCGATTGGTCGACTCCCACAGGGGATGTGACGGCAGCGCGTCAAGCTGGGCTCCACTCTGTCACCCTGAAACAAAACACACCCGTCTAGTTAATATTCTGCCAGAGTTTTGGTGTTTTTTTTTTTTTTTTTTAATCGTAGATTAGTCCCATAATTGGTGCATTAAACAGCTTCTTCGTGTTGACGTCTTGTTTTAATCCAGGTTGGACGATGACTGTAGAGGTCATGTCAAGACTATAAATCTCTCTCTCTCTCTCTCTCTCTTCTCTCTCTCTCTCTCTCTCCTCTCTCTCTCTCTCTCTCTCTCTCTCTCTCTCTCTCTCTCTCTCCCTCTCTCTTCTCTCTCTCTCTCTCTCTCTCCCTCTCTCTCTCTCTCCTCTCTCTCTCTCTCTCTCTCTCTCTCTCTCTCTCTCTCTCTCTCTCTCTCTCTCTCTCTCTCTCTCTCTCTCCTCTCTCTCTCTCTCTCTCTCTCTCTCTCTCTCTCTCTCTCTCTCTCTCTCTCTCTCTCTCTCTCTCTCTCTCTCTCTCTCTCTCTCTCTCTCTCTCTCTCTCTCTCTCTCTCTCTCTCTCTCTCTCTCTCTCTCTCTCTCTCTCTCTCTCTCTCTCTCTCTCTCTCTCTCCTGCATAAATACCGAGCGTGTATTAGGGGTTGTATGAACTAGTCGACTTCACGGCTCTGTAGTGACTTTTTATGCCCGTCATCGACTAGTCGCTGTCACGTGATAATGACTGACAAGATGCAGTCCTCGA